>NW_016908500.1:955486-960381 GCF_001483705.2 Eufriesea mexicana | reverse complement strand
AATACAATAGCATATAATTAACTTATATATATATAAGTTACATATTATAAATATGAAGAAAGTTTTTTTTAATAAAGCAAGTCTATTTTTTGAAACAATTATTTTTAAATTGAATTACGTGATTTCTAATTTATTATCATTAATATCAAATACTTCTATAGTAAATACTGAAAAAGCTATTAATTGATAATTAATTGTAGTAAGTAATCGTATAACTCTTAATTATTTAAATGTTATTATTCAAATATACATATAAAGATAAAATATTTAGAAATTGTTATAAAAAAATGTCATTAAATTTAATGTTCTTCTAGTAATAATTTATTGACGATATAAATTACTCGGTAATTAGTACTTTTATTTGTTATAAATTGTTTATATTATACGTTTTATAATTTAAATTAATTTCTTCAATATTTTGTATATATCTGAAAATCTTATCAAAACTTCAGTTGAAATTATACTTTCATATTATGCATTCATGCATATCATACATTCTTAAATAACACTCAGTTAAGAGATAATAAAATTCTTTTGGTACTACTATATTCAATCTGCTCATTCATGTGCATCTGTGAGAACGTCACAGATGCAAACAAGCACGCAGCTTGTTAAAATTATCAATATCTAAATATCTACTAATCGGTAGATTGTTCATACCAAGGATTCCACAGAGCAATGGCGTATGAACTACAAAAGTACTAATGATTTAGCGACAGAAAGTTAATCAAAAATTTATTTAAAATTTCAACACTTGTGTGCACCACTTAAAATATAATCCTGTACTCTTTTCCTGTAAAATTTAACTTAATCTAACTTCATAATTGGTTAAACCTAATAACTTTGTCCTATATGTAATCCATTAGTTAGGTTAAATATTTGGGAATGTTTCCATTCTTTATTCACCCAATTGTTAAAATTCTAAAGAAAACTTGTATTCATTGTCACGCTATAAAAATCAGGATTCTGATCGTACTTCCTACGCCATTGCTCCTATGAATGAATAACAGTGTTTAGTATACACAATCTGCTCATCATCGGGTATCAATGGCGTCACGAACGCACTACGACACGACTGCCATCTATCCTGTAACTATCTCGCGCATGCGCAGTTATAGGTAGAGAGTCCAATATAATAGAACCAAAGGTATTTCGCTGATATCTCCTGAAACTAAAATCATAGATCCCATGTCACATATCACATATCACCTTTGAGTTCTGAATATGAATTCTTCTCATTAGTATTCGATTAGATTGAATAATTTTTTGAAGACATCTAAAATTGTTTTCGTTAATTTTTCTGTGGTAAATACATGAACTATATATTCTGCAGCCTAATTAATGAAAAAACTAAAATTTTTTAAGATTCTGACGTGACATGTCCTTCTTTACACTAACAGATATACAGGGTGGACCATGTGATGTGATCACCTGGATTATCTTCGATTATTTAGTTACTGGAGAAACGACAACAAATTATATTGTTGTTTAATGATGGGATGTGAAAGAATAATGCGAAGATAATAACTACTGGTATACTAAATTTAATATTTAGTAATTAGTATTACTAAATACTAAATAGTAGAAATTTAATAATAGGTATTAATAAATATTAAATAGTAGAAATTTAGTAATAAACGTTACTAAATACTACATAGTAGAAATTTAGTAATAAGTACTACTAAAGGCAGGAAAAATGATCTGACTAGAAAAAAAAGCAAAGTAGTCGTGTAGAATGGTGCACCCTGTATTGCATATTTAAAAATTATCGAACTCAGTGAGCAATCAGCACGTCCATAGGTTCACCATAAATTTGAATAATAATAATAAACAAAATTTAAAAATTTAAATAATAAGAATAAACAAGTTAAAAAATTTCCAATTTTCCAAACTGGGTAAAGAGATATGTTTGCATATAGGTTCTATCTCTTATCGTTATCCCAATTCTCTCTCTCTCTCTCCCCCTCCCTCCCTCTCTCTCTGTGTGTGTAAAAAAGGTGTAGACAAGTGACTGGTATAATGTAATTTCAAAGTTGCTATTTGCAAAGATATCACTGTATTTCCTTCTTTAATAAAAATTGAATAATTCTAGGAACTAGTCTGACAGTTGCAGCAAAAAAGATATATTATCAAATGGATTTAATTTATAAATAAATAAATTATTTGAAACATAATCGATCTTTCAATAACAAACTTTCGTCTGTGCAGAAACTTTTATACGAATAAAAGAACATATTGGACAATTTTTATAGTAAGTCACTAATTGAACGTATCTTGTATAAACAATTCTGAACATTGTACACATTGTACACGAATTTTGCAAGTATAAAACTCCTACTTGTGAGATATTTCTATGTTTAGAATGTTCTATGCATATATATTATACTGTACATTATTTTTCGAAAACTTTCAGTAGTTACAAAGCTCTCTGTAGACTAATGCTGTTAAGGGCGTTTTAAAATTCCCGCGCATAGGCAACTTCGTCACACAGAACAAGCCACGCCTTCTCGGGCGACGATACGATGTACAGTACGCGACAAGATAATAGCACACTCTATACTTTTCAGTGTTTATCGAGTAACTTCAAAGTGCTATATCTCGGCAAAAGAATCGTCTACTAAATCAAATTTAATTTTGCAAGGGAAGGTTAGTACTATTCAAAGCAAATGATGAGAATATAGACAAAAATTACTATCCTTAGAATATTTTTGTAAAAATGACAGATGTCACTTTTATTGACATACTTTTTATTTATTTATTTGATAAACCTAAGCACGTGAAAATATATAAGAAGCCTCTTCATTTTCGAAAAACAAAATCTCATTGATCCATTTTTTCGATAACTGTGTATCACTTTGTCGCGGCCATTTTTCACATGAACGAGCAAAATTTGTAGAAGGAAATGTAAACTCTAGTTAATATTCCTCCGTATTATTAGGAACCGGATACATTATACGATTGCATATATAACATATGCATACATCGCGTTGGTTTCAAGAAACACTGAAATGTACAGGGTGTGCTATTATTTTCTTGTGCCCTGTACCAACGCGAAGTCCGTCCAACGGGACGAGACACAGGGAACGATGGAAAAGTCACGTGATCGGTGTTGCGGCCATTGCTCAGGGGCGAATGAAAAAATTTGAACGGTTTTCAAGCGAATGAAGCATTATTGAGATCCACTTGGCCACTTGGGAATCATTAAAGCGCATGCCACATCGATACTGAGATATCGAATGACATGGAACGACGGTACGAATGTAAACCGAGGCTGCAGCGCCCGGGATATCTCGTGCCGTGGAGAACTTTTTTCCACGAGCGAGGTCGCACGAAGCATTTGTCCTCAAACTTTGCGCCGTGTCGATCCTGATAAAAAGTCTGAACACACTTCGTTTGTAGCGAGCTTGGTTGCTCACTAAACGTTGAATGTCGTGAGAAACGGCGCTGCATTTTTTTTTTATCTCGAGAAAACCATCGTTCGCATAAAGATTATGTTATATACGTATATACTGAGTCATATATAATAACAAAAAAAATACAGTTTAAGAAATAAATTATGATACTATAGTGCATTATATTATAGTATAGAAGAGTACAGTACAGTACAGCACGATATAATATCTTATAAAATAATATAGTATAGTACACCACAGTATAATATAATATCGTATAATAAAATATAGTACAATACAATACAATATAATGTAGTATAGTATACTACACCACACTATAGTATCGTATAATATAATAAAGTACAATATAGATAGTATAGTACTGTATGATATATATAGTAAAGTGCAGCCCAGTATAGTACAGTATAGCGTAGTATTGTGCTGTATAATATAGTATAGTGTAGTATAGCACAGTATAGTATTGTATAATATAGTATAGTACAGTATAATATCGAATAATATATTAAAGTAGAGTGTAGATAGTATAGTACCGTATAATATAGTATAGTAAAGTGCAGCACAGTACAATACAGTATAGCATAGTATTGTGCTGTATAATATAGTATAGTGTAGTATAGCACAGTATAGTACCGTATAATATAGTATAGTACAGTATAATATCGTATAATATAGTAAAGTACAGTGTAGATAGTATAGTACCGTATAATATAGTATAGTAAAGTGCAGCACAGTACAATATAGTATAGCATAGTATTGTGCTGTATAATATAGTATAGTGTAATACGGCACAATATAGTATCGTATAATACAGTATGGTTCAGTACAGCAAAGTATAGTACAGACCAACAATATATACAATAGGAGAAACATAATATAGTATAATATAGCACAGTATATTACAGTATTACGGTATTTTTATTACTGATTCGTATTTAAATTTCTTTTTTTTTTTGTTATGTAAATATGTAAATATTGTCATGATGGGACGAAACTTGATAAAATTATATAATACAGTTAGCTTTAAATTATATAGCTACACTTAATACTTATATGTAAAATATAAGTTATATATATATGTATTATGAAACATTGTATAATATATAATACAAAATTATTTTATCATAAAGTTAGTCATCAGTTCTTTCATAGATAATTGAGAATACGAATATTAAAATTGCTTTATTTTATCTAAGTAATATTTCATTTAGTTCTGCATGTGTTTATCGTAGATAAATATAGGTTTCTGGTACCGTGCGTTCATATGCTTGGGGTTTTAAGATAATTCCACTTACTTTTATGACTTCTTAAGAACTTTCTTTCTTCACATATACCTTAAAACCGTTATATCTCATTATCAATAGTATAATTACATTAAAAACGAATTTTCAATAAATTTTATTTCTTCATACAAGGTGGTCCAATAATATAATATAAATTAAAAACGCCATATTAAATATCGAACTTTTTAAGAATTTTGATCAC
>NW_016908500.1:899890-955045 GCF_001483705.2 Eufriesea mexicana | reverse complement strand
ATTTTTAAGTTTAAAAAAATAAATTTTAATAAATATTTTTAAATTTTAAAAAATATAAAAATAAATATTTTTAACAAATCAATAAAATATGTAATTTTTTCAAATAATAATTCGACGTCATAGTGATTCAAAAATGAAGCCACGTCTTTTAATAAAAATCAAATGTTCGCATACTTTTAATCAACGTTTTTATTTCACAATATTTCACACGCGTGGAAAATATAAAAATTATTATTTTTCTCTTGGCGATAGTATCTCGTGAAAATTAGTTCCAGTGTTGCTTTAAATGATACCTGTGTATTTGGGAATATTCGTATCTCGTAATCGTTATATACTTTCTGTAGTGATTCTATTTAGATATAAAGCGTAACCTCATTCCTAATCTGAAACACCTTGCGACATTATACTGGTCATTATATAGGAAAGGGCTGCGAGGAAATAAGATATATAATTTATGCTAAAGTTTTTATATTTTTCTGCTAACTCGCATTAACGATAACGTACTTATTTTAAATCGACGCGTATTTCATCGAAATAATTTTCGCGTGACTCTGCGTGGTCCTTCCGACGATTCGCCAATTTTATTATTTCATATTTACAAACACCATGCTAGTTTCTCCGTATCATCGGCCAAAAACAATTTATTCTTTCCAAAAATTGCATGTTTGAATGCTTTCACCTTTATTCTGACTTCTCGTGTCGCGGAACACGAGAATCCTGGAAATCCCTAATTTAACGAAATTAGGCGACGGCTCTTAAGACTTGGCTGACAATAGGCCTGAGGGCTCCACGTGGTCCGCACACGTTGGAAGCCTCAGGCCCTAGCCAGGGGCCATAAACGGCCGATGGGGTTACCAGCGCGTGGATGGACCCCACGTACCTCACCTTGGAGGAGAGGGTTTCCTCCACTACCGTCTTTGTTTGGAGGAACCTTCCTTTCTTTCAAGGTGACCGATTTGCGGACCAAGGGAACGCCCTTGGTCAAATCAGCCAATAATATTTGGCGAGCTCCCGATTTTTCCTAAGGCCGATCTTAGGAAAATCGAGGAGCTCACTTCTCTTCGAATCGTCGAAGTCACGACTTCTCTTCAAAGCGTCAACCAGTTCGCTCCCAGTCGTCAAACAGTCTTCTTCGAATCGTCAAAGAGCCTAGAGCCTACCTATCGAGATCATCAAGAGTCTATCGTTCGACACCAGCCGCGACCTTCCTTTTGCTCGTGCAAACTGAAAGAGTCGCTCAATATTAATTTGGCGGGCAACATTACGTGATCGCAAGACAACCTTACAACCCGACGACCCCACGGAAATCACTCGAGATGCAACGCTACATTTTATGGTCCTTCGAGCCGGATAGTGACCCGTGCGCGATCCAATCATCGATAACTTTATTTTAACGTGTTGGGAATATCGAGAAGGAAATCCAAATGATTAACGTACAGGGAAGTAACTGTATTCAGTTATACAGCAATTGGATGTATAAAGTTTAATATAAGTGAAATGTATACACTTTATGCAATATACAAATAAAACACGAGAGTCTTTATTGCACCATTTTGGGTCACAATATATAAGCTATCTGCACTGTTCCGGATTTGAGAGTGAGAGCAACGAGGGACAGCAGGCCCTTTTAACGCGTTCGTCGCCCAACGCGATTCGGTTGAGTTTCTCGCGGGGCCCGAATCCTACTGTCTGAGCGCTAGAACGTTATCGGACTGATGATTTGGATGCGTCTAGTAGAGACACCGCTCGTTAGATGTTGGTCAACGGACCCTATTTACAATTTTCCATTTCCTGTAATCGTTTTGAATTACTATCAGCAAACTTGCATTTTGCAAATAACCAAACGATAGAACAGAGTAGCAGACTTGGTAAAGTTTTACCACTCATAAACATATTGCCAGGTGAATGTGTTAAACCCCAAAAACCGACCCCTTAATGCCTGCATAATGTCTTGAGGTCCAAAGGTCGGCATTGGCCTGCAACCTCTAACAGGCCTGTCACCATCGTTGCATAGGCGTAGCCAATTTCCAACATAACGTACTCGCATAGAGAACAGCATTTTCTGTCACACATTTTAATACTGTATCTCTTATACGTAATTCGTGTCAGACTCTACCATCCCCAGAAAACGCTTCGTGTAAAATTCAGCCGTACCCAAAAAGTTAAATTTAAAATTTTTCAAAAAGTAGAGTTAATCGATTTGTGCAGTGAACGACCATATGTCGCACCTTAGGGATACCTAAACGAAATGCATTTGGCATTTTCGCGAACTCAGTCGCGTTGAATCGTTCGTATATACGTGCTTCCGTAGTGCGAAGGGAGCATGATTAAGTGGTAAAAAAAAATGGAAGTGGGTTTGCACGCCTATCAAAGCTGGTTTCGTGCCGGTTCAGTTCTTTACTCGCACTACTTTGACTTTTCCTCTCATCGTGTTCCATTTGCTTCCCTTTCTTTCTCCCATTCTCCCTCGGTTAATCCCCTAGCTTCCGCCATGCCCCATTCCATCCTGCACTTGTTGCTTCGTCACGAAATCAACTTGTCCGAAAATTTCAGCCCCGTCACGGATTACCACGAGATGTAGCCGATTGAATAATCATGCTTTTTTCATACACCAAACTGTGTCCCATCGGTGTCCCATGGTGCAATGCAATATCGTCGATAGAAGGAATTTTTGATCGTATAAAAAGGAAACTACACACTACTTTGAATATTCCTGTGAAATTATTGGATATTTTCTTTAAATTCGTATTAATTACATTTAAAAAATTACAATATTTATAATTTGGTAGTTATGTCTAGTCTGACATGTCTAAAGCAGGTTTAGGTTAGGTATAAACAAAGGGATAAACATGGTTTTTAATTTTACTAATTTTTAAATAATTCTAGTAATTTTTAAAAAATTCTAATTAATTTAATCAATTTAGGAATCGGTATTTTAGTTTAATATTTTAATTCTGTACAGTATAGGAATATTTTTGTAATATGAGAATTGGCTATTATTTACTTCTCTTTTATTATTTAAACGTGTAATTTAAATATCTAATGAATAATAAGTATATCCAAGCATCGGTGTCCCATGATGCAATGCAATATCGTCGATAGAAGGAATTTTTGATCGTATAAAAAGGAAACTACACACTACTTTGAATATTCCTGTAAAATTATTTCATATTTTTTTAAAATTCGTATTAATTACATTTAAAAAATTACAATATTTATAATTTGGTAGTTATGTCTAGTCTGACATGTCTAAAGCAGGTTTGGGTTAGGTATAAACAAAGGAATAAACGCAGTTTTTAATTTTTCTAATTTTTAAATAATTCTAGTAATTTGTAAAAAATTCTAATTAATTTAATCAATTTAGGAATCGGTATTTTAGTTTAATATTTTAATTCTGTATAGTATAGGAATATTTTTGTAATATGAGAATTGGGTATTATTTAATTCTCTTTTATTATTTAAACGTGTAATTGAAATATCTAATTAATAATAAGTATATCCAAGCATGATACAATGTATCTTTTTATTCTGTTCTATTATATTTACTTTTGTAAGGTACAAACAATAATAATCGACTTCGTGCTGGTGTATGGACGTTTTTGTGACTAACTGTACATGTCAAAGACAATGTATGGACATATTGGTTTTATAAGTTTTCGTGGAAATTTGACATCAGCTTTGTAACTATAAATGTAAATTGTATAAATAAATAGTTGACACGTGTTTTATGAAAATTAATTCATTGATGAAAGAAATATCGAGTGAATATTTTTCAAATAATAATAATTAGGTTGTATAATTACTTTCAAATTTCCTGGTTAATAATTTCTACGCATGCTCTTAAAGATATAGAAAATAATGTAAATATAAGAGATGTAGTGTGTATTTACCTAAATGTAGTATAGTAAATATCTAAATATCTAAATATCTATAAATATCTAAATATAGTAAATAGATATATATATAGAATGTCTTCATTCGATTAAAACAAATGTATTATAGTAAATATCTAAATATCTAAATATCTATAAATATCTAAATATAGTAAATAGGTATATGTAGAATGTCTTCATTTGATTAAAAAGCACAATTAATTTTAATGCAAAAATGTGTTTTCGGTAACTGAAAAAGAGATACCTGAGACTATATCAGTCAGTTTGACTGATTTCAACATGAAATGAATATAACACCATGTGGTTATTATTAATATTGATGTTAATTTTTATAATACTGCAATCCGAACCTAACATTAAAGAATAAAGGATTAAATTGAAAATAACTCCATAATAATAATTTTTTAATATAAATAGGTTAATATTTTTTTGTAAAGAATATAAAGGTGCATCAATTGGTATAATAAAAAATATATAATTCCATTTAAAAAAACATCAATGACCTTTATATGTCCTCTACACGTACACACACGTGAAAACTAGTACCATCACAATGTGTCCCCCTCGAAACCATTCAAATCCGTGTCAAATATTTTTTGTCACGCCTAATTACAAAGACATACTCCTAAAAGACAGTATTTAGTGACCCACCTTTTTTTTTCTCCTTTTTTTTTTTTTTACGTGGGGAAAATCTTCAAAAGATACCAGACCCCCTAGGGGAGGGGGTAGTGTTATTACCCTACCGCGAAAATTGAGCGCCCTGAACTGAACTTCGCGAGCGTAGTGACCCACCCTGTATATCAAGCAGTTATTTAACTATACTCTAATGTTCCTTTTAACCTAATTGTTACTGAACGTGCAGACAAACAAACAAAAGAATTAGTATTCTAAGTAGTTAAATTTCATTTTGTTTTATGAAAATATTTTTCAAAAATATAAAATTTCACTTAGAAACATATCAATGACCTTGAAATCTCACATAAAAATGTCCTTAAGAAAAAATTGCTTTCATGGTTAAACAGTATAAGTAATTTCTTGAAACAGTGAAATTTTATCTTACAAATTTTTTTCATCTGATAATTAGGCGATTTTATATATCTATATCACCCTGTATAATCATACCAATGTATAAATTTATTGTTTATAGTCAATACAATATGCAATTATATAAAAATATAATAAGCATATTAATAAGTTAATATAATAGATAAGTTAATAGGTATAGTGACTGCAACTCTCTATGGGCCCATGTAACTTTCAAGTTACATGCTAATTATGGGTATTTTATTAAATACTGCATTCAACGTTATCCTCTTCATCACTCCAATTCGCGATTTTTCTTTCCATATATTTATAATTATTTTTACAATACCTCCCGTAGATCCATTTTTAAAAATTCTAATTCTTTTTCATTTACCGGTTATTCGATCGTGATAGGTTAGGTCGTCCATGTTCCCCCTATAACCTTTTTCCACAAGATGGCGTAGAAAATTATCTTGTCTATCTATTGCACATTATCTTGGCACAATAGTACAAACGTTGTTAATTCAAACTTTCAATGTGAATTCGTTATAATAAAATTATCAAAACTGCTGAATTTATTGGTTGATATTTGTTGATTTTAGGTTACATACAATTCTTATAGTCAAGAGAAATATATATTCGGTCCACAAAGGGTTAACATGTCGAACATGGTTATACATTGTAACTTATCTATTGCAGATAATATTTCAACACTATATGTATCGCATAATAGAAATTTATCATGGCGTCATGGTCAATCTCTGTAAAACTAGCGTAGCATTCGACGTGTTAAAGACAAAGGAAGAATAGAGAGCAAACACTGACGGAATAATTGAAGACATCAGTCGGAAGAGGTTAGAATTAGAACGCTTAGGCGGATATTTTCGAATGTCATTGTTGCCTGGAAAACTAATAAGTCGATAGACGGTGAGTGGCAGCAGCGTGCGCGATAATTTAGATGGTGGAGCAGGAAAGGAACGTAGATCAGCGAACAGAGGTGAGGTATATTAAATGCGTGTACTAACTACCTGGACTACGTGATGAAGCATTCCATTGCACATGACTTAACATCACGACGATCGTCGACAGTTTCATAGAGGGAATTTCATAGCTCTCCATTAGCTCCTTTGCCAGCATGATAATGGCTCTTTGATTACAGAGACGCAAATGCATTTAGCCAGCGTATCCCTACAGGCTAGTCCACAAGATTCGATACAAGCGTCGAGCAAACGGTTTTTCCTCCCATTTTTATCGTCTCGAATCAATGTTTACCGCGATTATTTGTACATTTCGATCACTTCTATTGATAATCGCGTTTGTTGTGCTATAGGGTGTGCAAATGGTCCCGTTCGTGATGAAGTGAATAAAAATAGAGGACAAAATTTGTTCGCGTGATTTTCATTGTTTCCAATAAATATTTATTACGATTATTTATATCCTTTTGTTTACCGGTTCTGTTATTAATTTATATTTTTAATGCGTGGATCGAGGAAAAATAACGTTTGTGATAAAGTGAATAAAAGGGAGAGGGAGAGAGAAAGTTGTTCGCATAATTTTTATCAATTCGACTGTTTCGAATGAAAGATTACTGTTTTCGTGATTATTTGTATGTGCCTCTTTTTATCGATTTTATTATTAATTTGTATTTGTATTGTAGCGTGGAAGAAACCAATATCGTTTCGAATAAATATTTAACACTAGATTTACGGAATCCATCAATTTGCTTCAATTATACGACGGTAACAGATTTACTTAACTTATGTTAAGACTGTTAATATTGCAATTGTTTTTAAATTAAATTAATTGTTAAAGAAAAGACACGTGGTTTACTTTACCTGTCAATTTGACAAGTGTCAAATATGTAGAAATGGGTATACAGATAGCGCCTGTACACCTAGTGTTAATATGATTATTTATATATCTTCTCAGAGTAAAGTAAAGTAGAGTTAAATCATATAATTAATTATTATATATAGTATATATAGTATAATGATACAAAGAATAGAGATAAATAAATAAAATTAAATAATAAATATTTAATACATTTATTTGTTTATTTTGCCTGTTGCTTGTATTATTAATTATATATGTCTATATATGTCTAATGCTGTATTTTGAAGGAATATTTAATTCTGTAATGACTATTTTTGTAAATATTTCTAATGCTATAGAATAGCTGATAATTACTATTACACATAACACAGAATTTAAAAAATTGAGTAGAATTTACTTGTTTTTGAATTCCTTCTTTTTAAAAGAAAATTGAGTATAAAAATTTACTTAAATTTGACAACACCTGTAAAAATACAATTTTATATTCTTGGTTATATTAGCATTCACAAATATTACGCTAAAAATTCCTTTTTACTATTATATATAACACAGAATTTAAAAAATAGACTAGAGTTTATTTGTTTTTGAATTTCTGTTTTTTAAAGAAAATTGATTATAAAAATTTGCTTAAATTTGACAATATATGTAAAAATACAATTTTACATTCTTACTAAATAAGTAAAAAAGATATTGTTTGAAATAAATAAAAATTATGCACAGTAATTCTAATAGTTTATAATTTTAATGATAAATTAAATAGAAATATTACTAAATTTTAACATAATTTTGTACAAATACTACCTGATATATCAAGAAAAAAAAAATAGTTGTATATAAATATACTTTCTTGCACAATCAAAGAATATTGAATTGTTTGTGTAAACAAAATCAAAATAAAAAATTATAGTGATTTTGTTTAATAAAATATTTCTATTTCGATACGACACCGCTATTTACTACTAAATTATTTTTGTCAAAAACTGTAGTTTATAAATTTCCATAATTTCAAATTAAATGTAAAGAATTATCTAGTTAAAAATATTTAAAGCAGCATCTCTCTCTTTTAATAAATTGAAATTAATAAATAAATTAAACGACTAGTTCAAAATATTTCTAATTTTATAAATAGACAGTTGTCATCTAGAAATATCTAGTTGAAAATATTTAAAGCAGCATCTCTCTCTTTTAAATTGTTTACAATGAAGAATAGAAATTTCATAAATTTTTCATCTAGAATTATTATCGTTCAATAATAATCAAAAAATGTTTTTGTAATTAATTTGTGAATTTCATATTTGATAAAAACAAATATTTGTAAATGAATATTATATTTGTGAGTTATAACTAAAATTAATAAAAACATCTGAATTAAATTCTTCACCATGCCTTTTTCTACATGTTAAATGAAATATTAAGCATTTTTATTACTTTTACGTTTTGTGCATTTTTGCATACTAATTTCCTTTCATTTTATTTTTACGTTATAAACGATTAAAAACTAGTTATTAATTATTACAAATATTAAGAAATAATATTACTCATAATTTATTAAATATTGTTAGCAATTAATTAAAAGGTAATAGTTAAATAATATTAATAATTAATATCAACAAAATAATGTTACTAATATTATTAAATAATAAGATACATTTTTAATTAAATGTTAATAAACAAATGACTCTGTATATCGTTATTAAGCCTGTAGAAAATAATTAATCGTATTATTTATTTCTCGGTACAGCAATACAAATTGAGCCTAATCTAGAATGGCGTTCCTCTACATCGATCGACTGAAGAGCGATTTTCAACGAGTCGATCACTGTCTCCCACGCACGAGAATTTGCAAACGATGGTGTCCGAAAATTGTTATAAAATGTTTTACTAGTCAGATATACGAGAATTGCGGTAATCCCGAAAAATATCAAGTTCAAAACGCATCCATGAATTTCCTACCGAAAGTACCAAAAATTTTCTCGCTCGGTTTACGACACGATAACAAAGACAATAATACTACTACCTCCCGCCAATTTTGGAATATCGCCAGTATTAATAACATTTTCATGCAGTTTTTCAATTTATTTCGAAGGTACTTTCAAAAATCCTCTCAATTTTACTCCCTTATTCTGGAATTTATAATCTTCTAAATTTTGATTTTATTATAAACGAAATTAGTATATATATATATATATATGAAATAAATATATATTATTATTTAAAATAAGAAAGCTTTTTAGTCCACAATTTTTCATAATTAAATCGTAATGCACGCGGTTAAAAATCATTCTTAATATTATAATAATAATTTATTTTTAATACGAATTTTAAGATTAATTTTCAGTTACATGTACTGTAATTTAAATGCAAGAACGTAATAAGTAAGTTGTAATTCGTAGTACATATAGCTTACTTATTTTTGGTATAAAACTTCTTCAAATAATTTTATACCTTAAGAAGCATTGTTTTTCAAATAAATAATTTTAAATTATTCAATCCAATTCACGAATATTTAATTGGTAATTTTCATGCTTGATTTTGCTGCACGCCATTAATATTTTATTCTTTTTATATTGAACTATTAAACAATGAGTTAAACAGTATGAATTTTTAAAAAAGTTTTTAAAACAAAATATAATAAAATACTGTTTATGATACTATGACAACTATTGTATCTCTGTAATATTTTAGAATATTACACGTTAATGAATATTATGTAAATATTATATTTAAATATGAAAATATAGTGATATTTAAAAAACATTATATTTTTATATCTTTTTGTGGCATATTTCCATGTAGAATTCAATATGTCTTTTGTGAAATATTATACTGTAGCTAATTTTGTTGAAATTTATTAGTAATACTTCATATCAATGCTCAAGAATTTTATTATTTAATTAATTAATAATTTTGTGTGAATATTTCATGTGAAGATTTAATTATAGATTAATGTGCCAGAAACTCTATTACTTATTTTTTTTTTTGCATTTCAGAAAACATTCTTTCATAGTGTTATACAGTTTTATCTGAAAATATGTAAATATTTCAAAAAATATGTGACATTTTTATTTTGAAAATGATTCAATTTCAGCTATAAGAATCTGCATCAAAAGATATAGGTTCCTATTTTAGAATCAAATAAATATCAGCGTGATGTATCCTTGATATTCTACAATATCTATCTAAAATATTTTTCCACATCATCTATGTATTTTTCAAAATATGTACACGCTTCCAGATAAATAGAACACACTTTATATAAAATAATTAATTAAATCATGAGTAGACACTTGTGATAATACATTAACAGTATTAAAAAAAATATGATATAGTAAATAAAGTTAGAAATACAGATATACTGTATTATGCATATACAAAACCACTAAACCATGAAAAATAAAAATATACATTTAATAAATTAAATGTTGCAAATATTTAGCATAATAAATATTTTAATAAAATGATAAAACTTCATCAAAATAAAGCTAGATTATTAATTGGCCACCTTAATTTTCACTAAAATTTTGTTAGTAATTTAAATTAAATATTAAAGAAAAATGCATGTTAACTTACAGATACCAAAGTTACTGCAGTATTTCAAGGATCATAAAATGTTCCAAAAAGAAGAGTTGCTGCAAAAGCAAAGTATTCTACAATTTTCAACATCCAATGGAAAATTGTTCCAAATCGAAACCACGTAACACTGAAGAATGTATTACTAATCAGTTGATTAGTGAATGTACTTATCAATGCATGAATCAATGCATTACCCAGCACCAATCTGAAAAAAATAAAAATAGAAGAATAAATCAATGTGACGATACTATTGAAGTCATAGAGAAAATTAGCGACACAGAATTGAATTATACAGTGACAGGGCCCACTGACTATTTATCAGTCGAAGAATGTAATTCTCGATACATTATTTATAAGCCTCGCGACGATCAGATCAATAAATCAAAAAAGAATGCAAGTGTTCAAACTTCGGAAAAATACAAGTCACATCATCACAGGAAATCGAGAAAGTACGATAATAGTAACCAAAAAGAAAACATTGCCTATGTTTCGACAAACACGACCTCTTCTAAAGACATTAAGACTATCTTCGAAACTAATCGAGTAAATTTTAAGAACGATGAAAGCAAAATGGATTTTGAGCTGCTGGGAACCCAATACATAAAAGAAATAGCGACTCGAAAACAGCGAAGCAAAAAAGCGAAAAAAAATCTGAAGAAATACGAGTCAGAAAATTCATGGAAAAAAAAAAACAAAACTCAAATGAATATCTTAACTGACACTAAAGGGGGCGATTCTAATTCAGAAAATAATAAAATAAGAAATATTATTAATCGAGAAAAAAAAATCGTTGAAGATGAAAAATTCGAGATAATCGATAATATTGATTCATCGAAGGAAACTTTTTTCGACTGCAATAGCGTGATAAATTTCACGGACGATAATCTAACGAAAATTTTTCAAAAACGTAACGAAAGAAACGAGGCGATCATAAAATTTGAAAATCAAAATTACGAATATCAAGAAATTGTAATCAGCAAAATCGAAAGAAATATCAACGCGTCAAGAACGACATCTCGCAATGCTACACGTTTTATGGATAATAAAAATGGCGTAAGAAACAAAAAGAAAAT
The DNA here is from genome assembly GCF_001483705.2 of Eufriesea mexicana. Classification (NCBI taxonomy): domain Eukaryota; kingdom Metazoa; phylum Arthropoda; class Insecta; order Hymenoptera; family Apidae; genus Eufriesea; species Eufriesea mexicana. Next base: position 943,650 of record NW_016908500.1, on the reverse strand, counting down.
AACGATCGAAAATTCTGCTTTGATCGAGAAGACTCTGGATACGTTATGGGAATCGCGAAATTACTTGGTCGAAGATAAAACATCCGAATTAATGATTCTTGGAAACGTGAAGAAACGATTGGAAGAAGACTACGACGATTCGTCACTCCACAACGACGATCTGAAAACCGAGCTATTCTTCGACGCAGACAATCTAAACGATATCGTTGAAATCAATTTACCTTCTCCCGAAGTGAAAATAGGTCAATATACGTTACACGATAACACGAAAGAATCGAAATCCTTGTTAATGACAACGTCGGTAATGAAACATCAAGAAATGTCACAAGAGTTAAAGAAACAGTCAATGCGTACGTGTGTAACGTGCTCCTCTTCTATTTGTTTTCCAAATTCAAACTTGAATTACAATCAAAGCAGCTGTTACAACAGTTTAAAAGAACAAAAATATAGTCCAAACACATCGATCGAGTATTGCACTGCCAGTAACGTTTCTGTATCGAAATTCCAATCTTCTTGCAATAATTCTTTCAACACGTTACTTCAAACATATTCCATGGACACTGAAATATCGTACAATGATTTAAAGACGTCACAGAGACGAAACTGCTCGCCGAACGATGCATCGTTCGAGAACGATTACGCTAGGGAATTTCACGACCGGTCCATAGTGGATTCGTATACACTATGTTACTGCCAACGCAATTCGACACCGAACTTCACGAACTCGTCGAAGCTGGTTACGGAATCGTTGGATTCCGGAATATTGACCGATTGTTCGCCTGATCATTTTCAAATTTTATCGAACGAACGATTTCGAAAGAAAACGAGCGAGAAGGAAAGGAAGGAACGAAAGTGTTACGCGAGTAAAATACATTTACAGCCGACGTACGATTTTAACACGGATAGCAGTTATTCAGACGACTCGCTTAATCGAAGGGTCGACGTCGTAGTGAAAAAGTTCACGGATAATCTCATACTCACTGAAAGGAGAGCGAGAACCAAACTGAGGCAGATGGAAAATCGTTCGCGGCACAGGCAGGTTCGGAAGCGACGGAAGGGCTACAGACAAGAACGTCTAAAGGTTATATTATGTTTACGCATGTTTAAATTATATAGAAAAATAATTAGGAGCAAACACGATTTAGATATATAATAAGAATGTTTGAATTTTTTTTAGTGATAAAAATGAAATTGATTGCAAGGAAACGTGATTTGGACATGTACAGTATTGTTAAAAAATTATTCCAATGATGGTAATGTAGTTGGTAAAGTGAAACTGATTTGGAAAAGTGTAATTTTAATATCTATAATATTATTCAATATTATTTTAATAATGATCAATCAAACAATGCAAAATTTTGCCATTAAGTTATTAAACAAAATAACATATTTTAGAAATTGATTATTGTTATTAATTTATACTATATCGCTATTTATTATTTATTTTAGATTTATATTGTTCCCTAATTTATATTAAGAAAATTCTGTTTGTTTTATACTATTTAAAATTTAATTTGTGCATATCACTAAATATTTAATAACATTTTCATTTGTACTGTTAGAAATTTCAAAGCAGGGATTTCACTCTTTAAAATTGTAATTTAATGCACGTTAATTGTGAGTTAAGAGAGAAAATAACACAAAAAATATATTTTTATCTGTATTTATATATAGTTAAGCAAAAGAATGTGGAATTTTGTAAATATCTATTTTCAACCTTTATAACAATATTCTTTAATTTTATAATGTGTATTATTTTTAAATATACAATTATATTATTTTGTACATTATTTTCAAATATACAAGGAAATATGCTGAAGGCAATAATATAAATTTTTGTAATATTTTATGAACATAAGTTTACATTATATTTTGATATGAAACTTCATTATTTTTTAAACAACGTATGTAGTGAAAAATAAAATAGATTTTGCAAATAAATCTAATTTTAACTAACTATAAACAATACTGTACATACAAATCAACCAAAATAGTGAATATTGAAAAAATTCTATACTGCACTACTATATTTAAAAATATATTTATAACTCGAATTATTTATTTACATCTACTTTACTTTTGTCGAATTCTTTTAACCAAAAATGAAATGACACAGTCCAATAAACAGTTAATTATTCTGCGTACTTTCTGTAATAGATTCAGTATATTAAAGAAAATCACTGATACATGAAAAAATAAATAATATGTACAGAAGGTAGAATGTATTCCCAAACGAAGTTCTACCTGCAAATTCGAATCTTCTCCACGGCTGAATGACGATGATTGGATCATAAGTAGCTCTACGCCGCCATTATTCTCGTTCTCTGAGTCTGAGATGGATCACTTGTAATTCGCCACGAAATCAAAACAAGTAGTTATACATTTTCAAGCACAAATTCAAGGATCTACACGAAAAGAAACGAAGACACGAAATAACCACTTTCTAAATACACGTACGATTTATTTTATTCTCTAATAATTTCATACTCAAATTTCAAAGTATATACTAAGTGACCCATACAATTCTTGCAATTTTGTAAAGTGCTGATTTAATGGACTCATTTCATTAATTCACTGATTCATTGTTTCGCTTTTACACTCTAGACATAATTCTACAGTTTAAGAACGTTTCCCAAATAAGATAAGACATAAGGGGTAATTCTGATTTAAAATACAGCACATTACAGGTTTAAATAATACATGTCTACGTGTATGTGTGAAATGGGTGCATATGTATGTATAGCAGAATTCTTTTTGCAGTATTAGCTGAAATGGCGGTTTTACATGTAGAAAAAATTATTCAAAATTTTATCTTTTGTATAATAATTAAAAATGATAAAAATCAGCGAGAACAAGAAATTTCTAAATAATTACTTATTTAAGAAAAATGTTTTAATTTGATATTTTTTAAATAAAAGGACTAAAAACATATTACTTCTAAAATAAAAATTGAAATTGAACAGCCAAAATTGGAAAAAGTCTTAAACTTCAGAATTACTGTAAAGACTGTGTAAGTATTATTTTTGCATGACGTTCTGGTATAGCTCAATGGCTAGTGTCAGATGATTCTGTGAAATAGTGATAAATTAAGTTAACGAATAGTAAGCACTTCATTTGGAAAATCAAATGTTTTACGATGATCAGAATATGTAGATATGAAATCCATATCCCAATTGTCTATTCAATGGGCCTTATATCCCATTTATAATCGACTTGCTCGAAATTCAAAATCTCTCTTTTTCTGAAAATCACCTTTTCACACGCCATCACACATTTCACCTCTTTTGAAGATTTTAAAAAATTGCAATTAAATAAACCAATTACAAGAGTGTATGACACCTCTTCCAAGTTTAAATTCCTATGAAGAAATTCTAAAAATTCTCTCACCTTCATCATGAATCTTTTTAGCTTTCATTACAACCTAACCTAACCTAACCTAATCAAACTTGATAGTAAATCTAATTGATTAGGTCAATAGGAAGAACAGAAATTCCTTGTCACTACCCTTCATCCATTCTCATATCACACCAACCTATCAGCAATCAAATCTTCATTTCAATCCATTAATCAATTATCATAATCATCTGAATACATTCAGTAGTACCAATAACTATCAATTAGTGTTAAGCAACATCAGAATTATCATAACTTCATCTCCTCTGCAAGAGTATTCCTCTTCAGATTCGCAAGCATTGAACCAGACGTTTCTTCTTTGCAGGACACAAATAAGGAAACAAAGAAGCCAAGAGCTACGAAAAGACGTTAGGTGAGAAGTGTGAAGAATCAAATTGCTCGGAGACGCGGCAACAATCAAAATGTGGAGACACGTCAATTCTCGGCTGGTCCAACAGAAGTTTGACCACATCATTAGACGAGGCTGACCGTTTCTGTACTGCGGTTTCCTTTGAGGGGAGTCGAAACGAGAGTGTACTCGATAGCCAGCCAAGCGGAAATGCATAAACGACCAGGACAGGACAGGCCTTTTCCTCGTTCTCTACGTCGAGAAGGAACAAGGATACAGCGTCTTCCTCTGTTACACTTGCCCTCTATCCGTGGTCCTGCAACGGGACAACCATTTCTCTCTATTAAACGAAGGGTCCGGGAGAGTCTGTTGGAAAAACTGACATCGCTACTGGACGGCACCGATCAAAAGAAATCTCGCTTTACGTTCGTGGACTGGATGCTCTTGATTTGCTGGAAATTACTTTCCATTCCCTTTACCGTTTCTTTGTCTTCTTCGTTTCCGTTTTTTATCCTCCTCGACTTCTATGATGCAGCACCGACTTGGCGGATTCAAACTGTTCCTGGCTGCCTTGGGAGGAGTCCTCGCATTACACTGAAGTGGAAAAAAAGTTGTAGCGATGAACATATGTATCCCTTCACATATGTGGTAATAGAGATGGTATAATATGGTGGTCTTACACAATGTGTCCCGTTTGTTGTTGGTCTGCTTAGAGAAGGTAATTATAAAGATAGAACAAGAAAATGTCTTTCTACAAAAATGGTGTCAAAAATAGTGTGACTTTTCAAAAATTAGTATTAATAAATATCCGAATACTTGCTGATATAAATGGTATATAAATGATGCTAGACATATGGAAGCTATCAAAAGCTAATAACTATGCATATTTATCACACCTTTATGTAATATACAGAGTAAAAATTCAAATTATTTTTTAAAAATTTAAACAATCTTTAATTGCAAATTTATTACTATTTCTTTCTCCTTTAAATTATATTGTATCAAAAAGCAGTAAGTACCTGGATATTTTTTTTACACTAGTATTTCTACTATATTTCTCCATTTCATGTCATTTAAAGTCTGTAGCATGCAAAATTTTATTATTCTGTTTGAATTCGTTAGGCATACATATTTAGAGGCACAAAAATATGAAAATTTACATTTTTTTAGTATTTTTTTAGTGTATATTTATTTTTAAAACTGAAAATTTATTACAGCTCAATAAGTAATCTTCCAGGGTTAACATCCCTTCAAATATTCGTTTCTGACATCATGTATATTGTATTTTATTTTTCTTGTTTTCGTCTTTCCAATTATTTTATTCCAAGAAGTCAGTGAATAAATTCTTAGAATATGATAAATTCAACACAGGTTCTTCTTATCATAAATAAAAATGCCATGTATATCATGCATGAAAAGGAAGTTAGAATTTTGTTAATGTTTAATTACTGCAATATAATTTTTATTGTTTAAAAATATATCTTCTGATGTATGATATTTTCTAACTACTTTTGAGTTTTAATATATAAAAGTATTTTATATACTAAAGATGGAAGGTCCATACTGTATATTACACTTGCTCAGCTCTATCTTTTTCATAAGTCTCTTGGAAAAAATTTTTAATCAAATCATATACTAAATAAAACATTAAAAAATATTAATATTGTAATAATATTATAGTGATACTTAAATATTATACTCTATATCATTTAAATATATATAGTTTTTATATCTATATAAATCAAAATTTTTATTCTGTTTTGTTATGATTGCTCAATTTTTGCAAATTTATATGAATATTATTGGTGATATAAAAACATACAAGAGAATGTGACAAAGTATAGGTTGACCAGGCCTAATAATAGGGTATGTGAAGACTATAATGGGGGAAGGTATAGGGGATGCTTTTAGGGTGTCATCCCCAAGAAGAGAAGAGAGGTAGAGCTAAATATTATAATAATAGCTAATCAAAAGATAATTCCACGTCTAAAGATAAACAAAAAATATGGAATTATTTATGAAAAGTAATAGTTTGCTTTTGAGAAAATCTAATTTGGAAACTCATTGGACACACTTGTCTAATTATGAGCTGTTTATAAATAATAATTAATTTTTCTCTGACTTGATATACTGCAGAAGGTTAATTCTAATTTTTAACTTATTATTATCTAGATATAATGATACAAATTTTTTATACATTTCTGCATTAATGTATCTTGTATAAAATACATTATAACAGTAATGTATAATGAATGAATAAATAGTACTATCTTAATAATGCTTGAATATTTAAATATTTAAATAATATTCAGAAATTTCATTTGTATTAATACGTGCATTTTTATTTAACAAAATTTTGTTCTAATAATTAATAATTAGTAGAATATTTCCAATTTATCGATAATACTTGAAACAAAAATTTCAAAATTAAGGTTAAAGTAAAAAATGTTTATTTTCATTAGTTACGAAAAAATATTTTGCATTTTTATATGCACCTTTGCACTTGTGAAAATAATAAGAGCATAAGAACTTTAATTATAATTAAATAATTGCATACTTGAGTTATTACTGATTGAGAATGATAAATAAAAAATTATATTTAATAAAATATAAGATAATTTACTAATAATTTATTTTTCCATCAATTCTTTGTTACATTCGTATTAGATACATCATATTACTTTATACTTGAATTATTTAAATTAAAATCAAGTTAACTAAAATAGAATTCTTTTTAACAATTTTTGAGTCTATGGTTAAAGAATATTGTAATTAACAAATTACACAGTTAATAAATTAATACGATAAGGCTATTGTGAAGAATATCGAATAAAACAATTTGTGAGCTTACATTCATCTCACTGAATCTCATAATTAAGCATTAAAAATGCTATTTTCATTATTACGTATATTTTATATCAAACTTTTGAATTTTTAAAATCGATTTTCTCAAAAATACCAATTTCTTTCATTTTATCCTATATTTCTTGTTTATGTTTACACACAACGTTATTTCTTGCATAATTGCATTATGCTTCTTAAGATACGCTATACATTTAGATTTTCGTTATTTTTTCATACTTGTTCTTCCAGTTTTTGCTTATACTATTTTGATCATTGTAATTTTCTGAACACATTCGTGTAGAAATTTTTTAAGCAAGATAATTTATAATGATAATTGTTGAATAAAGATTACGATTGTTTGTAAAGTCTGTTTTTCTCATTGGATGATGTTCGATAAGAATCATGCTACGAAATTGCGAAAAATGTTATTGTCACGAAGGAGGCTACTAAGGAGTGACGATAAATTAGAAAGCAATTGTTGGTCTTCCAGGAATGCTTTCATTCCGTCAAAAATCGATATCCAGTGGTGTTAGTAAATTTTTTATGCATAAGACAGAACCTATAATCAGTTGTCCTTGGCAAAGGCGTGAACCCTTAACATTCCCTGTCTTTAGGGACCGTTCTTAAGGGTGCATAAATGAAGAAGGTCAGTCTGTATACGAATTACTTCATCCTGCAATTTTATCCAGAGTAGTTTATATTGCTTCGAAGAATATTTAAATAGCAATCGAACGGTTTATTTCGTTTAAAAAAATATATATGTGCAATTTATATTACGAGAAAGGAAGTTGGAGGTTTTAGGAGATAAGATAAAATTAGGAGATAATTAATTTTTTCAATTTATCTGGTATTAATAAATTAAAAATTCTAATTAATTAAATTATTCAAAAGATGAGAAGTAGAGCATTAATGGATTTATTAAATTAAATGGATTTATTAAATTATAAATAAACACTCTAATCCACAAATGTGGTAAATTTACACGTGAAAATGATTTTGAAAATTTTGAAAAGTTCAAAATAAATGAGAAGAACGGTGGTGGTTTTTTGTGCAATCCATCAATGAAAATAACACCAGAATTAAGCCTTTATAGTTTAACCCTTTGCACTCGACGATTTTTTGGTTAGAAAATAGTAGAAATTCAAAAATTCTTTACTAAAATACTGACGATACCTTTTTGAACAGTAAATAAAGAATTACATAATAATAGAATTGTAGAATTATTTGATTTCGATACCTCGCACACTGTTACATTACATTAAAGTCGATATATTAATTAATATCGATCTTACAAATTTTATGAAATGGTGACTGAAGATCACCTCTCGAGTGCAAAGGGTTAATGTATATTTTGACATATGTAGCACATGATCCTGGTAATGTTATTGTGCCAGCTTTAAAGCAAGAACCAGAATGGTGCAATTATCTTAATAGACAGCAGGTATTCATTAAAGCGTTAAAAAATGAGATTTAAAAATATTATTAATGTATATTACATATATAATTACATGTGTTTATCGGTCTAGGTTTGGAATCAATCAAGACCACCCTGGTTGAATGCAATATTAAATCCCTTAAAGGACATGATGCCAGCAATCATTGAAATACTGTTAGAAGCTGTAAGAGTAAGTTGTCAACAGTAATTGTAGAGTTATATAGTCTTGTTTAAATTAAACATTAAAATGCAAATGTAGATATATTTAAGTTGAACATATTCTATTGCACACATAATGAGACTCTATTGGTTTGATAAGAAGAAATTCTAATTCAAACTTAAATTATCAATTTCTTATTAAATAATCTCATTATTTAAACTACTTTTTTTATTTAATTTAATGTTTATTATTCTTAGGATTATCCTTTTATTTAATTTCACATGGATATTTCTGCCACTAATTATCATTACTCGTAGTTAAAATTCAGCATGCAGTGAGAATTTGCTATACAGAAATAAAAAGATGAAAAATAATTTTAGGAATCGAAAAGGATTTATATATTTTAGATTAAAAATTAAAATATATGGAATGTTAGTAAATATTTTGCAAAAACAGAATTCGATGATCTTTCAAAATTTTGCAAATTTTGAAAATTCTTAGATAATTTATGAAAAATTTAATTCGGTATATTCGGTATTTCTTTGTTATTATTTTTCACTATATTTCGAGTGAAAATTTTATCAAAATTGTTAAGATGTTTTAAAATTTCGAAGTATTTATATTATATTTTGAAAACGATTGTAAATTAGCTGAAAATTTTATATTCTGTGGATAAATTATTTGCAGAAATGGAAAGAATATACAATGACGCATCATTGCTATCTTTATTTTGATGAGTAACAGTAGAGACATTTGCATCGTTAGGAAAATACCATAGAAAGTAGACCGACTAAAAGTAAATATAACTATCCCCCAAGACATTTGAAAAGAATTTTGCATGCCTACCATGACAAATATTTTTAAATGCATTACTAACACAACTACTATACTTATTCATACTACCTATAAACACTAACACATGAAACAATATTTATCATATTCATGTTTATATTTTTCTCTAATAGATATATTATGTTTGGATTAGAAGTTGATATGTTACAGGTGCATTGATGTCAAGAAATACTCATGATCATCTTGAAACTTTATAAAAAGCAGACAAACAGAGAAATTGCATTCATCTGTTGATGTTTTTCAAATACAATAAGATCTATTGAAATATTTATTATTTTTTAATATTTTTTAATAAAAGTAACAAATAACAATATATTTTAGATATTAGTTCTTATTGACTCACCGTGTATATATATTTGTATAAACAAATATAAATAACACGTATATAGCAGTATAAACAAATATACACAACATATGTAAACAGATAAAATTAATTTATTGATTTGTATAATGATTAATTATTTACTATTAATTTATTCAGTTTATTTCTCATATGTAAAAAGATCTTTCAATTTCTACAGCTTTCTCTTTAATATTAATACTGACAAAAATTGACCCTTTCACGTGTAGTTTTAACACCATTTTCTATTTAACTCACTAGCGCCACTACGGTACGTATCTACAATAAGTGTATATCGTAAATATCGTGTTATATCGTTGAATTATTTTCTAATTTTACTAACATCATCTTGGACTTTTGTTTTTATTACGGATGTCATAGTGTTTGCACAAATTTTCCCTGTGTCCTTTATATACTATACATATGTACTGACATCCTTTTAAATACCTAAATACAATTCATCTGCAAAATACTCAAAACTTAGACAGTAACAAATCACTATTTGGAGAACAATAGTACATTAGTGTTCCAGTGAACACATTTGAAAGGACCACTTCGATCCTCCAACACTAAAACTATCAAAATTTCGTTCTTCAGATATTTTATTTCTACAATTTTTGAAAACATAGCAACTTCTAACAAAATTAATATAGACTTTTATCTGTAATTACATTGAAACATAGCGGTGTATAGTTATTTGTCTTCATCGAATCACTACTATTATTATCACTATAGGTAAGCAGTCTTGTTGTTAATTCCACCTGTGTATTAGTTATGTATTAGGTCATTCCGAAAATTCATGCCACTTTCTCCGTCTTATCATTAAAAATTACGATCAAACATAATCTCCTACCACTTTTTCCCATTTCTTAACTAAAGCTACTATTCCATCTTTATCGGTATAAAACTTGTTGAGCTTTTTATTAAAAAATTTAAAAAAGTTTTTTATTACAAAATTTTTTATTACAATATTCTTTGAGACAATTTTGCATATGTTCAATATCATCGAACCTTTTGCCCCACTGAAAAGTGTCGCAATCCCCGAAAAAGGTGATAAACAGACGATACAATATCTCGAAGATATAGTGGGTGTTGCAAAAATATTTCCATCATGGACCAGTAAAAGAAGAATTTTTAATAAAGTAATTAATTGGAAGTAATCAATAATTATCTCATACGTGTAACAATTCGTACATCCTGCTCAGAATATCCGTTATCCATCCTTCGATCCGCCATATTGACTGGAAATCAGAAGGATGGAAGTAGATTCATACTGTACATACATGGTGGTCGAATAAAAATCACGGTCGGCAGGAGCATAATTACTCGTGTACACGTGGTGGCGGATCGAAAGAGACAGAGAAGAGAAGAAAAGAACGGCAAAAGGGTGGGGTGGTTAGGGTAGAATGGCGGTTGGATTCAAGCATCGGAGAAATCCGCATTCACCTAAAGGAGGATCAGCCGTGGAAAAGCATCTTACACCGAGTCTACGATATCTAATTCCCGAGAGTTCTTTGATATATATGCCCAGACCAGTTCGTTCTGTCGCAGCGAGAGAGTCTATACAAAGGAAGAAATAAATATCACGGTAATCTCACATCCGCTATGTGGGACACACAGAGATCTTCGACGTCTCCGTCAGCGTGCACCGGGGCTGAAGTTCATCTAGAACGCTTGCTCTTTAACGTGGATGGAGCTGTACCTTTCCAATCACTGCTACCTTACTCGTTCTTACGTTTTATGTGTATGACCATCTTGTCGTTTTCAAATTATTAGCGTTACTCGTTTCAGGTATATCTGTCATTTGTCTATATCTGGTATATCTTATCTATCTATCATTTTCGATAACTATTGACATTACTTGTTTAAAATTTTCAAATTATTTTTGTGTTATTCGTTTTATGTGTATAAATAATTTTTGAAAATTGTGGGTATTCATTATTTAATATAACGACTATCTTATTATTTTTAATAAGATAGTAATAATAAATAAAATAAATAAAAAGGTAAAATAATGAAATGAAATAAAAAAATGGTAATAATAAATTAGTAATATTGTACATTTCATGTATAACTTTCCTATCATTTGTCAACAGTAATTGGCATAATTCATTTAGTGCAATGGCTATCTTATTATTTTTAATAATTATTAATATTGTATTATTAGTATTGTATTAGTATTCTTTTTATGTATGATTATCTTTATCTTAATTATCTTTATCTTTATCTTAATTATCTTAATTATATTAATTATCTATATCTTTTTATTACAATTATTTATGTATATTGTATTATTTTTGATAATTAATGGTGCTATCCATATTATGTGTGATTATCTCGTTGTTTTCAATCATTATTACTGTTATTCGTTATGTATACCACTTTCTTATCATTTTCAGTAGCTATTAGTATTACATGTTTCATGTTTAACTATCCTATCATTTTCAAATTGTCAGTGTTATTCATTTTACGTATATTTATCCTACTATTTTTAACAATTATTATTATTACTCGTTTAATATAGTGAAACAAATAATACTAATAATTATTGAAAATAACAGGATAATTACATAGGTTAGGTTAGGTTAGGTGGACTAACCTAACCTAATGGACAATAATATCTAAGACCTTTCAAACGAGTAACACACGAAGTACATTTAAGTTAAAATATTTAAATAATAAAGTATTTGAAATGATAAATCGGTGTACTCTTTCTACAAGCTTCTTCTCTCTCACTCACTCTTAATAACGATTACATTTACATGTTCATTCTTTGATACATCTCAGACAACTGCATCATTTTAGCACATTCTTCTAAACATTTTTTCAAATATCATTTATACTAAACAGCACTCGATCACATTATATTTACATCACATATTGCACAATTATATACAAATGAGTTTGACTTATTCAACCTCACTCACACACACATACAAAACCAACACTCACGCTTTCATATCTTGGTTTTACTCCTCATTTTTAATTTTTAATATACATAACATTTTTTACATTTTAAGGGAGCAAATATATCTGTTAACGAATAACAAAAAATATCTTGCAAATTGATAAATGGATAACTTTTCCATAGTTGTGGCCAGTAACTGCGTTCTTTTACACCAGAGACAAGTCGCTATCAATCTTTCTTTTGATATATGTATCACCTTGATTTCATAATGTCGTACATGCTCTCTAACAAAATGACGCCTTCTATTTAATAGCTTGGTTTTCGTTTGGAAATTACCTCCGTTCGCGAGTTTTTCCGGATTCAGACTATCGCATCTCATTTCCTTATTTACATTATAACACATCCCAATCTCTTTTAGCAAATTACTAGTCCATACAACTTCTTTTAACCCCTCTAACGTTGCGTCTAATTCACTTTCTGTTGCGCATAGAGCCACCATTTTTGGTTTCCTGCTCTGCCAATAAACGAGGTCGCACTCACAGATTGTACATAAAATGCTCAATACTAATAATCATTACTATTCTTTGTTCTATGTACGACTATCCAATACTGTCCATAAACGTGTAAAATTTTTACATAAATTAACCAAGAATCTGAAACTACATTTTATCAGTAAATAATTATCACGAAACTTATTAATGCATCGGAGTAGTACACACAGAATGTCCCAGAATTTTCTGTATAAATTTTGCCAATGTGCTATACAATTGAAAAATACTATTAACACTGAACGTACCGATATTTTACACGCACCTATTCTTACCATAGGGGGTGAAATGATCCTTCGTGGTGTATAGGTATGCAAGAATTTTTCTTGGTAGAAAATAAGTTAAGAGAAAAACGGAAAGCGAGAAACTAAATAATCGGGTAATATAAGAATTTACAGGAAATCAAATGGGCAAAAGAAATTTATAAAGTAAATATTGAAAGGGGTCATTTGACCCCGCTTGGTACGTTTAGTATTAAAATATCACGTAATAATAAGCGCATAAAGAAATACGAAATCAAACTCGACACTGTTTTAACCACTTGCGCTACGATTCGGTACTGAGGAGCTGGTCGCGGTTATACATACGAGGAAGTTTTCCAAAAGAGTGGTTGCACTGGAAGCCACGAAAACGTGTTTTACGGTATTCATAGAAATCACGAGCATGATTGACACTAAACTTTTCATTCGGACCGCGACAGTCATCGATGACGTTTCGTGGATGCCGCCAATAGGTGACGGTAGTGCCCAGAGAGCGTTTCATGGCCGCGCCATTGGGCGGCAGTAGTATCGAAAGGATTAACTTTCGGTTGCCGTGCCACGCTCTACAATATAACATGCGGTATGGCGTTGCATTCACGCCGCACTGTGTCTGCGAGCGCAAACCTTTAAGCAGTGCCTTAGCGCGTTGGTAGAGTCTTACATAAAGAATTTTACACGGATATGAATAAATATTCACAACAACAATAACATTTTATTAATTAATAATCTACTTCTGTATGGTAAATTTCAAAAAATTTTGGAATATGTAATGCCACAAGGCATTCTTTGCACTCCCAAGTAGTACTGTTAGTCGACGTGATGGACACGTTGTTTTTGTTTCTGCGACAAATGCCTATCGACGTGGTTTACACGTCGCTGGCGGCTTTGGAACAAAAGCATCTCGACGTGCGTGGTATGTCTTTATAGCGCAAGTGGTTAACGTCGAAAAAACGCACAAAAGCGAAGATAAATATTTTCAAAGAAATAAACGTGTTTCATAAAATAGAGAATAAACAAAAGGACCATAAGTGCTTTATTAAAAAATTGTAACAAAGATATGAAACGCGAAATAAGTACCTAATGTAACTATGTTTGCGTTTCAAAGTATCGTTCTTGTTTATTAATAGGAGCTTCATGTCGAGTCTGTGGAATTTAGTGCAAACTAATTTCTTCACACGCGATGTTAATTGTCGTAATTAATTAATTCCGAATAGACATTTGTGCCTATAATTATGAAAGTGGTCTAAGTCATCGACTTAATAGGAACGATTTTATTATTTATTTCGTGTTGCATTCATTTATATTGCGATAAAATATATTTATTTTCTGCAAAACAGTGAAGAATTGAATCGTTAGATTGAGTTTGTAGCTTCATCGCAATTAATTTTAGAATTTATGACGTATTTAAAGGCCACTTTCATAATTACAGGCACATTTATGGACGAAGAGAAATAGTGTTACGGTATTTTCCGTATTTCATATTTTCATTGTAATTGTTTAACACTTAACTATATCACAGCTTAAATAATCGTTCCTAAATTTTGAATTGGAAATTCCATATTCGGTATTATCACTGTAGACTTAAAATTTCGAAGGTTAAAAAATTAGCTTCCAACCAACCCTTGGAAAAAATGGATAAAATCAAAACAAATCCAATATTCTTATATTTATGCACCTTTGTGCAACGATAAAAAATCTAACATAATCTCGTTAAAAAATTTCTAATTCCGATTTCGAAAATTAAAAAATTAACTTTTATGCACTCCTAATAAAAAAATTGTGAAGCAATAATGACGCTACAAATCCCGTTTTTATTTTTGCATATTATCTAAAAATCTAAAAGGATTTCATTGAAAAATTTCAAATTCAAATTTCGAAAATTAAAAAATTAACTTTCAATCCACTCCTAATAAAAAATTGTGAAGCAATAATGACGCTACAAATCCCATTTTTATTTTTACACAATATCTAAAAATCTAAAAGGATTTCACCGAAAAATTTCAAATTCAAATTTCGAAAATTAAAAAATTAACTTTCAATCCATTCCTGATAAAAAGAATTGCGAAGCAACAATAATGCTGCAAATTCTATTTTTACTTTCGCATAATATCTAAAAATCTAGTAAATTCTCACCGAACAATTTCAAATTCAAATTTCGAAAATTAAAAAATTAACTTTCAATCCACTCCTGATAAAAAGAATTGCGAAGCAACAATAATGCTGCAAATTCTATTTTTACTTTCGCATAATATCTAAAAATCTAGTAAATTCTCACCGAACAATTTCAAATTTAAGTTTCGAAAATTAAAAAATTAACTTTTATTAGATTAACCCAATGAGAATTTTTTCAACTTTGGGAAAAATATGGAAACAATAACAATGCCATAACTTCCATATTTACCTTGACATGACAACTAAGAATCAAATGGATCCTGCTACAAAGGACCCTGATTTTTGTTAATATCCCATAGAAGACTAGGTTGGAGCAGAAGAAATATTGCCGAGAGGATCAATTGATCCACGGGGATGTTTCGAGGATGGCCGAAGAATGGATGAAGGCTGGTGACGAACAGAGACATCCTTGGGGTCGGGTCAAAGCAATTTTCGGCTTCGCAGGCAATCGTGCTCTAATACCCCGAGATAAAATAAAAGCAAAGGCAGCCTGCCCTTCGTGAAAGCGATTTCACACGAATGACAAATCTCGTTCTCGCGAGTTGATTTAATTTTAAACTTTCCGCCGGACAACTCGCCTTTTTTCCTTTACCACCAATTTTTTCAGAATTTCACCAATGTTTGCGTACTGATATTTTTGCCAGTTTCAACGATCGTTTATAGGTATTTTTCGGAATTTTAAAAGACATAAAACATTTTTATGAATATTAACAGACTTCTTTTTATTGCATTATAACATTATTATGTTGTTATATTATGTTTATAACATTAACAATCATTTTTGTGTGTGAGTATTAATAAATATTTCCATGAACTTTAATAAACATTTATGTTTTTCAGAATTTTAAAAGACATAAAACATTTTTATGAATATTAACAGACTTCTTTTTATTGCATTATAACATTATTATGTTGTTATATTATGTTTATAACATTAACAATCATTTTTGTGTGTGAGTATTAATAAATATTTCTTTGAATATTAATAAATATTTCCATGAACATTAATAAACATTTGTGTGAATATTAATAAAAATTTCATGTATTTTAGCTGTTTACATTTTATTGGCTTCAAAAATAGTATTTTTCTTTAAAAGTCTGTTTAAAAATTAAAAATTTAAGATTGTACAATTGTATCAATTACATGTGTATATTATGTGGCCATAATATAGTAAGTACATATACGCCAAATTTTAATAATTTAGAAAAGAAAATTTCAATAAGAATAAGTATTATTTTTAGATTTTATATTAGGTATAGTAGAAATAGTATTAATCCATCAATCAATTCCAACTATTAATCAGAATCTTGATAAAAAAAGTATTTATTTAAAAAGAAATTCAATATTTATCGTTGAGACAAATTTTCAACTATTTTAGACAAATCAACATATAGATTATTAAGAATTATGTCTTTTGGATTCAGGTGTAATAAAATTTAATAAATATTAAACAAAATGTAATATATGTTAAAAGTACACGTCCTTTAAAAGAACATAATATAATTTGAATAAATTGTTAATATTAGTAATAAATATCTTGTATTTATTAAAAATTGAAAATTTCTGAAAAAATAGTAAGCAGAACCAAAAAAAACACTAAAATGTTGAAAAATAAAGCTGTTTAGAATATGTAATACTTTAATACTTTATAAATATATTTAATACCTTATAGATGTGTATGTATGTAATATTTTATCCTTATATTATATTTTATACATCCTATATATTATATTTTATACATCCTATATATTATCTTTTTATGTCCTTATATTATATATTATATTTTATATTTTAAAATATGGAATATAATAATTTATAATATTTTAATATTTTAAAAACAAGAAATGTGACTTATTAAAGCCATCTTACACAACAAAATTTTTGAAAACATTAGGAATTTTTATTTAAATAAATTATGTTGTTCAAACATTATCCATGTAGATTTTTAAATTAATCACTTCATAAAGCAGAATTTTATCAAGTGATATGTAATAGCTGTACACGAACAATGGTTCCTTATTTTTATTTTAAAGATAAAAACTCTTTATCTCAGTCAACAATACAGTAAAATCACACATTAGCCTCACAAGTATCTAGTAGCCTATGCACACATCACATCCGCCCAAGAGTCTTAAGAAAAAAAGTATGTTCAATCAAACTCTTATTTGATGTAGATAACAACTTTTATATTGCATTTGCCTTTCAATAAAATCCTTCACATACCAGCATCCTAAACTTCCCTTATGCAACAAAACATAAATTAAATTTCAAATTTCTAATACAGTTAGCCCTCTTACAACACGGCATCCTATAACACGGTTTCACTATAACACAATTCATAAATTGCGGGAAACCTCCTACAACACGGCATCCTATAACACGGTTTCGCTTTAACACGATAAGAAAATTGCAAAAACCTTTGTACAACACTGTACTTTTACACCAACAGTGACAACGAAGAAATTTATTAAATTAAATTAAAATAATATTAATTAAATTAATATTTATTAAATTAAAATAATATTTTTGTTTTTTGTTTTGTTTTGTGTTGTACATACATTTACATTTTCAATAAAAATTAAGTTGTTTATGCAAAACTAAAAAAAAAAAAAATTGGTTTCAATAAGTTTTCGGAACGTAACTTCCCTTTTTGTACTAGCCCTGGGTCTCATACAACACGGTTCCACACAACACGGCATTTTCTAGGAACCTATCTACCGTGTTATAGGAGGGTTACCTGTATTTAAAATCGTTATATTATTAAGTATTCATTTCTATTAATATTTACATATTAAATATTAAATACCAATTTATAATATTTAACGTTTAACATTATAATATTAAAATATTAATATATTAATTTTGAATAGTTGAGTAGTTGAATTCTTCAATAATTAATTTTTCACCATTGATTTACAAATATGATGATTTACAGCAAACAACGTAAAATTTCAAAACAGGTACAATGCATCCCGATTCCTTTCAAGGAAGAAAGACACGAAAATTATAAATTTCGTATTAGTTATCTTTTTCTTATTTAACGAAAAGTATTGTACACTTGAAATCTTGAAGAAAGAGCTTTCAGGACGATTGCAAAGAATTTCTCCACACGTTATACCTTATAGCAGTGTATAGTACGTGTATAACAGATTTGCAGGAGGACTACGTGAATCAAGGAGATATTCGGAATGCTCGAGGCGAAAATTTCTCTTCCGAGAAATCCAATGTGAGCGGCAGAGGTTTCTGAGACGTGCTTTCCCAAAGCTTTTACAGTTATTATCCCACAGATGTTTGTCGTTTACGAGATATCGAGGCGATATTGTAGCACCGCTGCCCAAGCACTATGCTTGCGATTGTTTACCTAATGATAAAAGCGCTCTCTGTTTGCCCGACCGTCTTTCAAATACGATTTTTCAAACGCGTGCCGACCTTCCACTTATTCCATAGTAACGCCTTATTCCTTTCTTATTTTTCTCGACACAGGAACCACCGAGTCAGTCAAAATCGTTCTTGCAATTACTGAAAATGTACAGATACATTTGGTAAAATTATTACTCTTATCGAAATAAAAATTTAATTACGAATATATTATTATTTTCATCACACTTCTTCGATTGTTATTATCCGAGTATGTTAGATTTAGGTGTACGTGACAAGTCTTTAATTCTGGTGTTAAGTTGTTTCTCTGACTATTGTAGAGGTTAGGTTTTGCAACTGTGGTTATTCAATTTTGAGGTTATGTTTTCTTCACCTCTTAGAAAATTAAGAGGTTAACTGTGTTAACTGTGATCAAATTATTTCTTCTCTTTGTTTCTTTGCAGAGTTACCTAAGGCAACAAATATAATTAAGGTAAGTCTCGATAAATTTTACTGAACTATGTCAAAATTTTTGTGGTTACATATAATACAATTGCAATTAATTACAATTAAAAAGTAATTTATAATTATGAAAAAGGGTTATTAAAAAATAATTAAAAAATAATTTAGTAAGAATTTAAATGTAAAATGTATACAGGGTGTGTCAGAAGTTATAGTGATCATAGTAAAGATAAGAATATGACTATGAATACAAAAATAATTTGAAAATTGAATACAACAGGATTGTTTCTTTTTTTCAAAATCTAGTATTAGATTAGTATTATATATTAGTATTATAGTAATCTAGTAAAAAAAGTATTTAGTGCATAATTTTGAAAATTGATATTAGAAACAGTTAAATTCATTAACTAATTACATCGCAAATTAAATTTATAGAAAAATTATAATTCGAATATTTCTTTTATTTCCAGTTTTATATAAAGTTTAAATATAGAGTTCAAATTAGGAACATTCTATTCGAATTTCAAGGTATGAAAATTTCATCTCCTAACTGAATCATCCTTTAAATAGCAACTCCTTCAAACATGGAATTCAAATATTTATAAGAACGATTTCATTTTGGCAAAGTCGATTTCACTAAATGTAATTTTGAATGTTACTCTATGTCAATTAATATCTTCAATTTGATGTAATACAATACGTGTTTCTAATTCATATACAATAATTATATATTGGAAAATGAAGGATCCTTAAGAAAATAAATGATTGCATCTAAAATATTAGTAATACCCGAAGATTCTCCATAATTCCCTATAATTCTCCATAATTCCCTATAATTCCCCATAATTCCCCAATTTTCTTAAATTTCCCATCATATTTTTATGAAATATCATACACGGATTTTTATGTAACACCTATGCATATCTATATAACTCCTGTATTAAACTAATAAATAAATAATTAAAAAATAATTAATAATTTAATTATTAGTTACCATATTATTTTTATGAAATGTTATGCACGGATTTTTATGTAATACCTATCTGTACCTATATAACTCGTGTATTGGGTATTGAAAAATCACTAATAATTAAATGATATCTCAAATATAGAATAAAAGTACCATGTCATCTTTGTTCGCAACTGTAAAAAGATATTTAACTCTTTGCACTAAAGAGGCGACTCTCAATCGCCATTTAATCAGATTCTGAAGATCAGTGTTAATTAATATATCAAATTTAAAATTACCCAACAATGCGTGGAATGTCGAAGTAAAATAATTCTACGCCTCACAATTAATTTGCACTTCTTATTTACCGTTTTGAAAATATCGTCGACTTTAAAGCAGGAAGTATTCGAATTACTATGTTTTTGTAATGAGAAGATTGCCGAGTGCAAAGGGTTAACATTACAGTATTTACTTTACTTTAATTTACAATTACTTTAACTTACAGTATTTAACCGTATCCATTAATTTTTTCTTTTTTCGAGAAATTGACAATTACATTTTCCATATTGTCCGCCATATTTGAATTCCGTAGAAACGATATTTGAGGCTGTTATAATTAACTCTACATTTTGAATTATTTTTAATTTTTATTGTTAAAGATTGATACTCAACTTTTTATGCTTCCAATGAATTCTTACTTTTTCGACTATATAACAAAAAGTCCTCAAATCACTAATTTTCTGTAACGAAAAATCGATAATAAGATAAGGTAGGTGTGAAACGAGTTCAAAAATTTTATTTCAATTCATTTAACACTTATCTTAATACTTACAATTACTTACAAATACTTACAAAAATGGTCAAAGTGACCAATTTGAGGTATTTCAGTTTTACTATTACAAAAGACATACAAATGCTTTTCAGTTAATACTGATTTTCATTCAAATGGGAATTTATTTTCATTTTACCAGATTAATTAACATTACACACTCCATATTTAAATACATGTAACTTATTTTTAGTGCTAAATTAATTACCACTATTTCCTCGAAAGTCCTCGAATTACTATTTTTCTGTAACCGAATGCAAAGGAATAAATCGATAATGAAATAAGGCAGGTCTGAAACGAGTTCAAAAATTTTATTTCAATTCATTTAACCTTAATACTTACAATTACTTACAGATACTTACAAAAATGGTCAAAGTGACCAATTTGAGGTATTTCATTTTTGCTATTACAAAAGACGTACAACTGTTTTTTCTTCAAATTGTATTTTATCTTCATTTTACCAGATTAATTAATATCAATTACATACTGTATATTTAAATACACGTAACTTATTTCTAGTGTTAAATTAATTACCACTATTTCGTCTTACATTATTCCATTTCTATCTTCATTTCCATTTTCTCGTTATTTATATATTTCTGCGTATATAAAAATTGATGTACATACATATAATTATATATATACGCATAAAATAAATTTGTCGAAGCAGCAGGAACACCAAAGAAGCTCACACGAGCAAACACGATCACACAGGTGGAGATAGATACGTATGACACGCGAAGGGAGAGCTTCCCACGGGAGAAAGCGATTCTGAAAATTCTTCGAAGACACGTCGATAAAGGACTATGCTGCTACACTCAGGAGAGCTCCTCTCCAACTCTACGTCTCTCTTTCTCGAACACTTTCTTATCCGTCGCGCCGAGGAAATTGTATTTCGACCCGACGAATAGCAAAGCGAAGATGACAAAGTCACGAAGAAAAATTGCGAAATTGCTCGCTGCAGTGGCGCACACGGATACTCGGCCGGTGTATCCTAACCTCTCTTCCGAATCGTGTCTTCCTCTTTCGTCGATCGATCTATGATAGGGAGGACGGAAACAGAGGGGGCTGCCGGTAAGTGGATCTTTCGATTTCGGCCTTTTCGAATACCAGTGTGATCCTTTGGCTACCTTAATGTGCTAGAAATGCACCGAAAATCGAATTCCTGCCCCTCAAAGAGAAACCAAAGGGAGTCTTATGTAGGTGAAGCCAATATACCAACGCTCTAAAATATTCGGCAGCTTGATTATTTTTGGTAAGAAACTATCATAATATGTAATTTAACTAATAACAATGAACAATATTTGAAACATATTACAGAAATACGAGCGATCAGGGCTTTAATACTGTAATGTTATTTCTATGGATATAAGAACGTAATTATGTACGCTTATTTACTTTTATTATATCATTTTAATTATTATTATCTGTGTATATTTTATTTAGGTTTGCACTGCGGATCGGCAGATCTAGTGACAAAAGCATTTTTGAGGTTATAGTGATTCCTGTTCTGTAATAATTGACACGTAAATTAACGGACCGGTGATTATGAAAGCAATCTAAGATAAAAATTTAAAAAAGAAGATTTTACTACTTATTTTGGATTGCACTCATTTACATTACAATAAAATGCAGGGCCGGCGCGAGGCAGGTTCAACGCATTCACCGGAACCCGGCCCCGCATTTTGGAAGGCCCCGTGGTCTACGAAAACTCATCAGACATTTTGCAGGACCCCGTGTATAGTGGATTGAATATTCGAGTATGTATAGAAAATACAATCGCATAATCCATTAATCGATTATGGATTAATTGGATATGGTACTACTTGCTGTACAATGACACGAATGCAAGATTTTCTCTGCCATCTTTGCATTGAAATATTTCGTTGCAGCGTGTTCTAAACGTTGACATTAAACGTTGACGTCAAAGGTTGATACGACTGTAACACGGATGCGAAAGGTATTAGGTGTTAAGGAAATCACCCAATTAGAAAACACCGATTTTTATTAACTTTTTACAGAATGATGATACCATATTATTTACCGACACCATATCGGATTTAAATATGTATTCTGGCTCCGCAAAATTTTTGAACCTGGCCCCGCGAAAAGTCAAGCCGGCCCTGCGAGCGATTAACAAGTAATAATGTTCAATGTAAATCACAAATGGCGGATAAATCTGAAACAAGGATATTAAATAAATCAGGAATAATATTATGCTCACAACACTTGCTATAAGCATTATGAAACACGTATTAGCTGCCAGACAGTTTAGAAATTTGTATATATAACAAGCAATAACACGAAATGTATAACAAATAACATAATATGTAATTTAATTTTTGATATGTAATTTAATCGTAAATGAAATTTTGCATTTTATTATACTATATGATGAGCACAATTGAAGACACGATAAAAATTATTTTTAAAAATATCGTGTATAACAAATAACAAATAACATAGTATGTAATTTAAACGTAAATGAAATTTTGTATGATTTTATTATACTATATGACGAGCAAAACTGAAGACACGATAAAAATTATTTTTAAAAATATCGTATAAGAGTAAAATAAGTAAAGTTGCCAATTCCTTGTTTGTGATTGTAGTACATGTAAAAGAATTTTTTAAATTACTATGTTCCCCTTCATGTGTAATAATAAATACTCTAAGTTTGGAAATATGAAAATAATATTTTCAAAGTAACTAATGAAAAAGTCGAGAAAATTGTTATTGAGCAAAAGCAAATAATAATTATTCTTTGCATAACATTGGTACACATGAACACAATGAACTCTATTTTATGCAGAAAAAGCTGAAAATTTGACGAATTTAATATGAAAAGTTTTATCGTGTAACTAAAAAATCACTAAAAATGATTGAATAAAATTACTAGGGCAGCGACCAATAGTTACAAACACTGTACAAATATTCTAGGGTCCCCTATGACTGTGCATAAAACTACAGATAAGACACCTAAATTGTTATAGGTAAATACTTTTTATTGTCTCGCGATCCATAAAATATTCGACGCACTTTCCAGATCTACTGTCTTTGATAATTACTCAGAATTCTGAAAACTCCCGTCTACAAAAAATCCGTACTACAAAGGTTAATAAGAACCTCCTATACAAGATAAGTATTCTGTTCGCCCTACCTGACTCCACCTTTGATGCTTCTAAAATCCCTACTTTTAAGTTCTTGGTATATACTGATAGGTATAATGACTAGTAGGATAAGTGCCATCGTTAGGATCTTTGACTTATGTATGTTGATGATTAACATTCCAATTTCAACGCTTTGTATCTTATAACTTCATCTCACTCGATTTCAATATATCCCATTTGTTCTTTCCATTATTCCTTAATATAATGATTATTATAATAATAATCCCATTTATAGATCTGAAGTCAGGTTGCCCTTAGAACTTCTAGAATTCAGCTTATTATGGATTTTTGCTCAATACTAATGTGAAATATAGTACGAAAACGTTTATTTCTCAAAAAATTGCATTTCATGTTCCAATTCTGGAAATTCCAATTCTCTTCTTACAACTTAAATTTACTATAAAAATGACATAATTTTAAAAACACGCTAAACAATTAGGTTAGATTAGGTTACTACACCTACACTATACATAATAACATTCGTTCAATTTTTACAAAATGTGGAAATAATTAGCGGTAAATTCAAAATTCAATAAATGTAAAATGTAATCCAAAAACATTCATTCCTTAGGGAACTATACGTTTCAAAGCGCATCACGATTCTGTCGATTCGATCACCGTATTACATTTATTGCACCGAAAATATAGTTCTCAAAGTATATTAAAAAATTAGGTGCCTCGCGTTCCTTTCATTTTTATAAAATACATAAATAACTAGCAATAGGCACCAGATTCTCCCCTAGACTCCCTAGATCCAATTATGTATGTACTATATTACAATTGCATTTGTTTAATTTTTATAAAATACAGAAGTGACTCACAATAAGTACCAGATTTTCCCCTAGACTCCCTAAATTCAATTATGTATGTACTATATTACAATTGCATTTGTTTAATTTTTATAAAATACTTAAGTGACTCACAGTAAATACTAGATTTTCCCCTAGACTCCCTAGATTCAATTATGTATGTACTATATTACAATTGCATTTGTTTAATTTTTATAAAATACATAAGTGACTCACAATAAGTACCAGATTTTCCCCTAGACTCACTAGATCCAATTATGTATTTACTATATTACAATTGCATTTGTTTAATTTTTATAAAATACGTAAGTGGCTCACAATAAGTACTAGATTTTCCCCTAGACTCTCTAGATCCAATTATGTATGTACTATATTACAATTGCATTTGTTTAATTTTTATGAAATACTTAAGTGACCCACAGTAAATACTAGATTTTCCCCTAGACTCCTTAGATTCAATTATGTACGTACTATGTTACAATTGCATTTGTTTAATTTTTATAAAATACATAAGTGGTTCACAATAAGTACCAGATTCTCCCCTAGACTCCCTAGACCCAATTATATCAGTTTGACTCGTTTGACCTGCGTCAAAGACAATACTCCATGATTCTCTTATTCGATGACAAGAATTCGTGTCTTCTTATGAATTCTTATCCTTATGATCGTTGCAGAAAGGACGGATCTATTGCGCTGTGACCAATCAGCCTCGCATTCCTACCGCCCGTCATCTTCCCAGCTCGGCAGAGTACACGTAAGCCTTATTACCCGTACAAAAGAACGGGGGAATTCGCGTATGTGCGATCGGCAGATTTAAAGAGCCCATCACGGCTACGGAAGCGGGAATTTCGAAAAATCAGCTTCACGGATTTAATGGCCCCTGTTGAACGGCGAGGGCGCGACAGATCTCTTTATTCGGCCGGCACAAAGGCACCGCGCAGATTACAGAGCCAGCAATCCCTCCTCTATGGATTCTACGGCGAGGCATTATGCCGGCACACGCGGCCAAGTAACGTGGAAGGACATCATCCCTGGACAATAGTTACCTCGATCACCGTACACCTATATCTACTTTATTGATCTTTACGCAGTTTCCCTCTGGATCAACGGAAATCAATCAGCCCTCGAATTGTGATGGTTAATTCGCGGAGATCTTTCAGCGAACGGACCAAGATGTTGGTAACTCGATCGTGCGAGACGCATTGAGGACAGAGGTTGCACGTTGAGATAGAGAAACGTCTGCTGTTATTCTAAGATGGACATCGTTATCGAGGTCTTGTTATCATGATTTTGTAACTGGAAAGAGGACTGGGAATATAACAACAGAACCACCAAAGGGGTAAAGAAAAGAAAGCTAGGTCAGGTAAGATAAGTCATACTTATCTTATATAGATGGTTCTCATTAACCTTTCTAATATGGATTTTTTGGACGAGAGTTTTCAGAATTGTGGGTAATTATCAAAGACAGTAGATCGTGAGACAATAAAAAGTATTCATCTATAATAATTTAGGTGCCTTAACTGTAGTTTTATGCACAGTCATAGGGGTCCCTAGAATATTTGTACAGTTTTTATAACTACTGGTCGTTACCCTAGTAACTTTATTCAGTCATCTTTAGTGATTTTTTCGTTACACGATACAACTTTTCATATTCGATTCGTCAAATTTTCAGTCTCTTCTGCAAACAATAGAGTTCATCTTGTTCATATGTACCAATACTATAGAAAAATTATTATTTGCTTTTGCTCGATAACAATTTTCCTGACTTTTTCATTCGTTATTTTGAAAATATTATTTTCATATTTCCAAACTTAGAGTTTTTATTATTATCTTTGTAGTTATGGAAAATATGTAAGTAAATATGCCCGGCCCCACGAAAGGTTACGTCGGCCCTGATAAAATGAAATTACTTTTGGCAAAATATCTCGGAATTTAACCGTTAGAAAAAATTTGTAGCTTTGTTGTAATTAATTACTTTTGAATTTATAATACATGTATTGAAAGTGTGAAACGTTAAATATTTCAAAAGGGAACATTTACATATAACTTTGATTAGACCACTTTCATAATTATCGGTATATTTTCGAAAAACAGTTTTTTCCTTTTTGTGTATACCTAATCGAGAGTTAATCACTAACTGATCACAAATGTATAAATAATTTACTATTTATTAGATTAGAAATTACATGTTTTGAATACATACAATTTGTAATTCTACCTCCCAGCTGATAATTTTGGATTAGGTTTCGATTAGGTTTCTTCGTTTTAATGACTTTAGTAACTTATAATTATTATACTGATTAGATTTTCCTAACTTTTATATGCATATTGATAATCGCGTAAAATGTACAGTATAAAATACAATATGAAATAAAATTAACTAAACTAACTAATTAATATATCAAATTTACAATTAACCAACGATGCGTGGAATATCGAGGTAAAATAATTCTACGTCTTAATTTGCATACGATTTCTTATTTACCGTTTTAGAAATATCGTCGACCTTATGGCAGAAAGTCTTCGAATTACTATTTTCCTGCAATGAAAAAATGAGTGTAAAGAGTTAATTCTTACCAAAATTATTATTGTTACCTGTGAGATAATTATATTTATTGTTAGTAAGGATTGCTAAATGATAAAATTTATAGAATGCATATGCGAATAATTGTAAGTATATAATAACTACAGAAAAGAACCAACTATGTAATATATTAACATCTTAATTTTTGTTAATTAATTTTTACAATTTCTTAATTTTTGAAATTGTTATTTTACAAAATTTGTTGACAAATTTATTAATCAAAACATAATTAATTATATAACCTATAATAAGCAAAAGTATTGCATCGAAGGTAGAATTTTTTGAATTGTTATTTAGTCCATGTAAAATTCAGTAAAATTATACAATTTTTATTTGTATTAACTTAAGGTTTATTAGTAAAACGAGTTATTTTAATAACTTTTAACAAGTATTAATTCCTATATTATTTATGTGGCCTATACTAGTACTTACTTAGGATTATACTTTGGCAATTTATTTTAATTATTTAAAAAAAATATTTTACGAACTTATTTCTATTTATGTTATATACATTATATTCATTTATGGCAATATTCATATTCATTTATAGTAATATTTTAGTATAAAATAATATTGATTTTATATTATTTAATGTTATATACATTATGTTTATTTATGGTAATTTTCATATTCATTTATAGCAATATTTTAGTATAAAATAATGTTAATTCTATATTATTTAATATTATATACATTATATTCATTTATAACAATATTTTAGTATAAAATAATATTAATTTTATATTATTTAATTTATTTATTAATTAACACTTTAAACACAGTAATCTGCGTGTTATATAAAAACATGCTTAATTAAACATTTTCCATTAATAATTGAAGAAATGGATAAAAATTAAAAGATATTTACAAATTTACATTACAGTAGATGCATAATAAATTTGAGTACTCAGTTTTATTTGATATAACTTATTAAACGTTACATATCTATATTTTAAAATCAGATAAAATATTCTATAAGGGCTATAGAATATAATATGGTACCTATCTAGCCTAATAAATATCCAAAATCCTAATATAAAAATATTATCGACTAATGAACACAATATTTTAATTTTTACAATTTTTACACTCCAAATTTTTGACTCATAGTTTTGATCAAAACAAACAAAATTTTCAAAATTGTCTGGCAGGGGAATAAACACGTTCTCTAACCTTGGTCTGTGATTAATAATGTTCTATCGAGGAGTCAGTCCAAAATCAACACCACGTGTTAACCTAGTTTCTCCTAAAATTATCCTACTTTCTTTATAAAATTATAAAAACTTTGAATCTTTCTTTATTTTAAATTTAAGGACAAGAAATTGACAATTTCACATTTTTTTAATCGCACAAAAAATATTTCAATTTTCAAAATTTGAATATTCGGATTTAAAAATGGAAAATATAATAAACGATGGACAATTAGAAATATATACCATTATTCACCATACCTGGATGAAAGGTACAAACTATAAGTAAATTTGTTATAATAATTTATTTTGAATTAAAATGCAAACAAATTATAAGTACCAAAGTTGATAAATATAAATAGTACGACATAAAAGAATAATTCAACAGGTAAAATTAATTAGCAATTCATCTAACGTTTCAAAATTAAAGTTATTTGAATGAACGTTAAAACAGAAATTTATATTGCAAGAGGAATAGCAAAACAATAATTCTAATTGAAAAAAGAATTATTTTCCTAACAAATATTTTTTATAATTTAATCAACAATAAGAATACAATAATTAAAAAAATAAAAATTAAATAAATATTATAATACAAATTTTGTTATGTTAAATAATTGTTGTACAAATGTAAATAAATAACTATCAAACGAGAATTGGTTTCAAGATTTCTGTATTTACGAGAAATGATATTTTTATATACAGATATGAACAGAAAATACATTTCGAAATTAGCCTACGTTACATACAACCAACTACACTTGTGGATTTGCAAGTGGGAGATGATACAAGCTCACATGAATGCATCATTATTATACATATTTATAGGTGCATGTATCGCAGACGAGATTATTACAAACATTTTGTCAAATTTACAATCATTCAAAAATTCCAAATTGCTTACAAATTTTTACATATTCAATTTTTTATTATTTTGAATTAACATATAAAAAAAAGAGAGAAATTGAGAATTACAATATGTCTATTTTAATTCGGAACGTGAAACCTTCTTTGGTTCGTTTCAACGCTACATAACCTATACCGCTATCAAGATTAGTGCTGTGCCACTATGATCCTATAATTCTCGATTTTTCCAAGCTTTTATTTCCTACGTCTTCGATGTCACGAACGCAATAAATAAATATTCGATTCTACAGCATTTTTATTAAAATAATTAATTAATACGTACCTACTTAAAAATGAAAAATAATTCCAGTTTTACAATTAAAAGGAATTCCATATGGTTTAAATATAATAATATTTTTGTTTACAAGTTATGAATCGAAATGTCAGAGATTTAATTTAAATATTATGTATGTAACTATAATATTACGTATAAAAATTCAATTTTTCACCAAAATTTAAAAAATGCTCTACCAAAATGCTTTCTCCCGATCACAACACGTAAAATAATTGGTCATAAATAAAGAAAATATTTTGATATACACTACCGCTCATAATTATGAAAATGGCCATACTTTATCTAAATTTCATCAAAAAAGATAACTTTTATTACTATAAATTCATCGATATAATTAACATAGTTTTTATTTAACATGGGTTGTAATAGTGTATACCTTAAATCTAAATTATTGAAGTAATATCGATCCACTTTTGATGTCATAAGAATAATTGCAAGCGGTTGTGTAAATGATCTAATTGCTTAGAGCAGCGCATAAATAATTTCTTAAAAAATATATCACACGATATACTTCGACAAACTCTTTGTAACAACCTAACTCATACATATATACAACCGCCTCATTCGGTAACTGTCGCATTACAGATTAGTAATTAACACATTCACCGCTAGAATGCGTGAACTGCATTCGCCACTGATTATAACGTCTAAGCTTGGACACTAATGATCAAAGCGTTCACAGTGGGTAATAGTCAACTAGATACGTAATGCGTCATATTTTTCATATTACGCGATAACAAACGCAATTTAATATCCCACTATTTATTTCGAAATAATATTATCTGTCATTGACGCGAGTGAAAAATTTATCAAAACACGTTTACCGGTGAATGTGTCAACGATAATCAGAGGACACCGAAAAATTCTCGTATACTTCGCTAACATTTCTTTCGTACACTTTCCACAGATAATACTCACGACCAGTTCTGACTAGGCTTTGTTTAATTAACATTCACCGCATTCATCTAGATACGTTTATCTTTTAAAGTGTCCTACTTCTTTTTCCTCTATTGGACATTGCTTGCATTTCGAGTTACAGAAAACCGTGTAATTATTTTACGGTCTTTTGCGTTTGAGAACGTTAATTATATTGTGTCATTTTGAATAAATGTAAATGACTATGTTTTTAAGTATACAGCACTTATTATAATAATCGTAATTGTTCTCGATGGTTTATATCACCTACCTAACCTCGAATGCGTCGTCATTCTCTACTTGGACTAGATTATACTCTTTTATTCTAAACGAGTAGAATAAAGGATAATGCGAAACTGAAAAATAAATCGAACTAAAAGTTGCATGTATCGGTGACTCAAAATGGCATTGTAATGATTAAATGATTATGTTCGGTTTGTTTTTTAATTATGCTACAATTATTTATAAATAATTCTTTTTCGTTAGAGAATAATTATATTTCACCTTACTACAAATTTATGAATGACTTACGAATATTCTTTACGAAAGTATTCAATTATTGAAATTAATGCAAATTAAAATGCTTGACTGAAATTTTCAATTATAAAAAATTAGAAATATTTTTAAATATTTGTATTCTATAACAATGTTTCTATGAAAATAAAAATGTCATTTTAAGTCACTGTCATTCGCTATAATGAAACACAAGTGGCAAATAATAGTAGAAATATAATAGTAACCTATATTTTACAATGCAACAATATTCACATAATTGTAAAAGCTGTATAATAGCTAATCATATTTTTCTTGCATTTGAAAAAACTGACATATATATTCGAATTGTTTACCATATGGAAAAAGTAATTTATTTTCATTTAAAACAAGTAAATATTTTAACATTTAAAAAATTTGAAAATTTCAGGTTATGTTTGTCCAAAATAATTCGAAAGACACCGTATATTCATTAACTACGAGTGTTCGATCAATATGTGTACCTATCTAAATAATATATATAAGAGTATATTTTATAACAATGAATACCTTCTCACTCTCTGACTAGATACAACTGCTACGATTTGGCAATGCTTGTTCAATTATGCTGTCTGACTAGAAACTAGAAGCAATTCCTTACTATACACGCATATATACTCTGCATTATTTATGTGTAAAAATTAAACACAATGTTTAATGTGTCATTCTAAATTCATTAAATTTAAAAATCATTATTTCTCAATACCTGCTTGTGTCTTAACCTTTTAACCAGCGAAGACTTCATTGATGAATGTTTTATTAAATAACCGATTAATTTTTCTAGTTTTAATTATGTCATTACACTTTTATTAAAGAAGTTTTTAAAACATTATTACACGTACTATGAACAAAATGAAACTAATTCACTATTTATATGCAACACTTACAATTAGATAAGAAGTATCACTGTCTTGAAAATATGCTGATTAACAGGTTAAGTGATTCAGGGCTGCTAATCCTTTCATTATAAAGCGTTCACAAGTGTAAACACGTTCTAGTAACGTTTTGTTTCTCCCTATGCCTAGGGTCAATTAGAAATAATATACGATATGCATTACAGTGGCTCTTTATTAATTCGAAATTATTTGCAAAACGTTAATTGAATCTAATTTCTACTTACTTAATTCTCTATTAAAAGTAACCAACTGACAGTTGGTAACCCTGTTGACTAGATATATACGACTTAGTCGTCTTAACTATCTTTGATATTCAGCTGTATGATCACGATCCGACGGATCGATGATTTGATCGATGACTTAATTTAAATCTAAGGAATACCTATTCGAGTTACGTACGTTCACTTAAACTAGGATGAAAGATGACGGATCGTCGGCTTGGATAAATATTAAACCGCACATAACTTCGAGCAGGTATATATACACGCACAGTCACGGTTTATAGCCGACCTCTCCTCGCTATCTACAGATTTACATCGCACGCAACATCGTATTAACCTTGTTGCTTCGCTACTTCTAATTCTATGCAAATTTACAGTCCAATTCGCCCCTCCTGTGCCGTTCGCGCGACATAGGTTACGCGTGTTCCGTTGCAACGGCGATTATTGTCTCGAGTTTATGAGAACCAAATTTGTCATTGTTAAATGGCTATCATTCAAATTTACGTTTATTTCGTTATTACACTTTTAATGCTATTCTCAACGTTTTTCAGGGAAATACTTTTAATCGTGACAGAAGACTATTGATCGATGATATGTACTTTGGATTATTGGGATTATTTATGCTGTCTATCATAATCCATATTTATGGTATCGTTTCAAATTTTCGAGAACCGAAATGTCGCCGTCAAATAGCCAACTCTGTTACCGTTTTCGACTTCATTAAAAAGGTATTCTCATTAGCTATTGAAACTTGTTGAAATTTAATCAATTTTGTTATAACGTTAAATATTACATCTATTATTAATTTCTGAAACCTTCAGATGTGTGCAGCTTGCTAATGAATATTTGCAAAAGTATAATTGAGGCTTCTGGATGCAAAATGTATTGTACAATATAACTGAAGTATTATTTTGGTGTAATATGTTCCAATTTTTTTCAATCTATTTTATTAGACATTGAACAAATATTTGGAACTTTATCAGTTCGCTTATAATTAAAAATATATAAAAATAAAAAAAGAAAATTCAACATTTAAAGATGGTAAAACAAATGATTTGACTAAAAAGAAAAAATTATCTATTATTAACCCTTAACTGGCGAATTCTCGAGTCACAATGATTATCTAACTCCTGGAAAAGAATTTGGTATTAAAATTTGGTTTGGCTACTATTACAGTTTACTTGTTATTTCTCAATTAAAACAAAAAATACTAAAATACGTATTTCTTTCTATTTCCCTGTATGTGATATCAGTTCAGTTCATATTCACTCGAAATTCGTCATGCAAGAGTTAATCTGCATATGTTCAGCAATCTATCTATTCCATTAAAAAATACTAACATAAAATTGCACTTATTACAAACTTAACCAAAATAAAAAGAAAGAAAAAGAACAAAATTCATTTCGGTATGTATAAAATTTTAAATATTCCAAAAATTCAGTTACAACAAAAACAAAGGGGAATGCAAAAAGTAAGAAGCTACGTCGATTGCCATGGTCCACACAACCAACGACCAACTACAAAATCTCAAAGCAAAAATCGAGCAGACTAGAAGACTTAAATCTTTACAAATCAAGACCGAATCTCCAATAGAGACCCGGTCTTCGTGGCAAGGGTCTCGCGGGGAACTGGTGTCAGGGCATCTCGGTGTTCAACGTGCTCTCGGAAACCACCTGAACAACGTCAGTCTTACCAACAGCTGCTCCCTGCGTGTCCAGAACGACATTGTTGTTGTTGTTGTTCGTCTCTGGATGCTGGCTGGCCAAGTGCTTCCTCAACGCCGCCTGTCTGGTGAACTTGGCGTCGCACCTGGTGCAAGGTATCTCGATACTCGCCGTAGAAGAGGAATGCTCGCCGTTGGACAGTCTAGGCTTGTGCCAGCGTCGATGGGAAGCCAAGTTCGCCGGACATGAGAACCTCTTGTCGCATTCGGGACACCTGTACTCGACATGGGCTATCCTAGAGCACCTGTGCTGAGCCAGTTGGAACGCGTCCTCGTGCAACTGCCTGCACAGCTTGCACTGATAGGGGCCAAGCCTATTTTCGATCTTCGCCAGCTCCGCCCGCGCCTCCTCGGTGACTTCAACGATGTTGAAGGCAGGATCGATGTCTCCCGTGACCACTGCCTCGTCCGGGCCCAGAATTACAGTACCCGATACGGGACTGCTGGTGTCCTCGTCGAATTTCAGCCTTCTGGCGTGCTTTTTCTTCGGTCTCTGCAGGAGCTTTTCGGTCGAGCCAGATCTGAACCCACTAGACACGCCACCAACGTTGCTAGTCGTTGAAGCTGGACTCGAATCATCCTCTCTGACTTTTCTTCTAGGACACTGCGGTGGCGAGGGTGTGCTCGGTGGAGTCATGGGTGCGTGTTGCATCCCTTGCAGGTGATGCTGTGGAGTTAGAAGAAGCTGTTGATGGTAACCTTGCACCGATTGCAGATGACTGGGGCTGGTCAACAGGAGCTTCTGATTGTGCGTGTAATACTTAGAGGAGATGTCGTTGGTCGAACCAAAGGCAGCCAGTCGAGTGGCTTCTTCCAAAGTGCAAGGCTTGATTGTTGGCTCCTGGACTTGCAGAGGCTCCTTCTTGGAAAGCAATTGCTCGTAACTAGAATGACTGTGCACCGAGGAACTTCGAGGAGCGCTGTCAAAGTCGTCGACCACCAGGGGACTCGACTCATCGTTGCTCCTTCCGTACCTAGTATTCTCCGATTCTTTCTGTACCTCGTCCAACGTTGTATGATCTTTTTTCAGGTCTGGTCCGATAGGATCCTCTGTCTTCGGCGTGCTGGGTGTAGGCGGTGGCTTGAGAGACAAGTCCAGGGGACACGGGGTGGATGACCTGGACAAGTCCCAAGTTTGAAGAACATGGTGATCAGGGACCCTCGAGTAGATCGAGGGGTTTTCCATAGGAATGTGCCAACTGGTGGCTGCTCCGTATGAATGCTGGTGGATTTCGTCACCGTAGTAACCCAAGTAATTCAGTCCAGGGGCCAGGAACGCCCGAGGCAACGAACTGTGTAACATACTGACGTTCGTTTCTGCCGAAAATCTCCTTCCTTGGGACCCCCTTCAGCCGAACCATACGTTCAACATTTCGGCAGTTTCCATTTTATTCCGCTCTTCGGAACCACAATCTCGTCGCAAGATGCACAATGGTGTTCTTCGCTCAGCGAGTCCGTAGCAATGTTTGACGAATTTTGTCACTCGTTCACCGAATGGAATTTCTCGAAGTCTGTCAAGGATTTTCCCAATATACGACACACTATCTACTCCCTCGACGGCTGAACGCCGTTTGACAGAAGGACGCCAGCACAGCGTCTGGTATATTCGAACGCTCCGCCCGGGAGCTTGCCTTCGCTTTGCTTCCTATTGGTCGCTCGATCTCCGGCCCCCTATCCCCACCATCAAACCCCTTTGCCACCACTCCGCTGGAATTCTGGCGCGTGCTCGTGTAAACGCTCACCGCCCCGTCGACCACGTAACTAATGAATGTATACCTACGCCGCTGCATGCTGTCTCCCAACTGGTGAACGATGTCGTTCCTGTCTATTCTTTAATAGAGAGTGCCACCCTTTAAGTAAAACCCTTCCCTACCGTTATTTCCTTCCTTCGAGTTTTCTTCACGCGTGAAGTATTCAACAGGGAGAATCTGTTAATTATAACTCGTGTTTTGAATTTTGAGTCGGGGGCCGGTTCTAACATCGATTACTGCCCTTTTTCATAGTTATAATAGTAGTGAAACGGTCGGTTTGAAAGGAAAATGGAGCTTTAGTGATTCGTGGAAAGTTAGACCTGAACAAAAATTGTTTAGGGTAACTTTTACTTTATTACTAGGTTTAGAGAAAGCGCTTGAATTTTTAGAATTTTATAAGTAAAAAACTGCTTTCGTTTTCATTCAAGTAGAAATTCAATCCAGAGATGTAAAAGCATTTACACGCTTTGCCATTTATATTCAGCCTGCAAATGTTATCGTGCGATTTCTCCTCGCAAAGTTGTAGACGTTGAAAAATTAACGTAGTATAATGTTGAGAATTAACTGGAACAATCGGCTACATCTATTGTCACCTAAGAGAACTAAATATATCCTGAAAGGAATGGGGGTTTGTTAGGCGTAAAGAACCGCGTGTGTCCTGAACCCTCACTTGTTTTCGAGTCGTCGTCGTCGTCGTCGTCTTTTTGTATCACATTCAATCTGTACGTTTGTAAAATAAAAGCGTGTTCGTCCAATTTCAAGAGTGCTTATATTTCGCCACGTACCAACATATAAAAGTAAGTAACGAAACTATCTTTTGGATTTTTAATTTAAATCATTGTCATAGCTAATAGCATAATTATGTACCTATTTACATTCTCATTCGAATAAAGGTAAAAGTTGACTTTACCGACAGTAGGAGTCATGGAAGAAGTCATTTTGACTCCCCTAACGATAATAATAATCCCAAGATCTGTTAAAAATAATTTGTCAGAAAGCAAATATCGATACGAGAAATCGAAAATAGAATTCGATAACATTTACAAATTTACCTTCGTTCATAGCGTAAAGATACGTTATAGGTTATACATAGACAACGTATTCTTAAGACGGCCGCACTCGAGTACTCGCGGTGTTTTGTACCATTCGCGCACATGCAATTACCGCCTTTAAATTACACGTTTGTCACGTGCGGCTGCGCAGAGCGGGACGTGAAACGTTCTCACGCTGTCGTGGTCCAACACACGTTTATGCGACAATTATAAGTTCTTCCCCGTGCGTTATTTCGTTGAAGACCATCGACAAAACTGTCTGTTGCATTCGGATGTTAACAAAACTCCAAATCGCGGATATTCGCGCGCTCTTTCTATTTTATAGGGGAAAGTCCCACAGGACCGACATCCATAAATTTTATTGTCATATTTTGAGATAATAAAGATGGCGGATTATCCTGTGAAATTTCACAAAAACGCAAAAGCCACGCTATGGGTAATTTTAGGTTTAATCGATCGATTATATTAACAAAAGTAACAAAACGGCACGTAAATGTTAGAGTAGCATTGCATCCCAAGTAAAATATCGATGCTCTCTTGGTCTCTGCATTCGACAAGGAGCAATTTAATACTGCACTCGTGTTCTCCTCCGAGAACCAATTTTTTCTCCTTTTCTGTAAAGGATCAGGAGAAACATCCCTAATTTATTTTGAGTTGTACTCACAGATTGAAAAATATTTGGTCGACACTAGACTTATTAGGTGTAATCCTAAGTCGGTACAAATACATGGAAACGTTTCCTAATAAACCATAATGTTCCTTACCCCCATTTACGTAAAATTATTAGCTCACCATGATATTAGTCGAAAATGTCAATACAATTGAAAACTCTAATCGAAAACCTATATAAATTGGAATGGCTATAGCAATTCAATAGGTTCTGATCCTTTGCACTATACTGACGAGTCTAGTTCGTCATGGTTTCTCATACTGAACTGCATAAGGATGACTTACTCTGGAGTAAAATTATACTTACCAAGCCTAAACACGAATGGAATTCATACAAATTCTAAACATTTGTATAATATTTTTGCAAATGAAATAATTGTAACCCAGCTAACTGAATTTAAATGCCTCTGCAATGCACGATTTCCTATCATTAAATCGTAGTATGAGAAGTTAATGCGAGTAAAAGATTAGAAAATAGATGTGGGTAGAACAGAACGAATCACTTAATTACGTATGCAAAATGATAGGATATACTTGAAAAGGATTGATATAAACAAAGTAACACGTCAAATCTGAAATTCAGTTCAACACTGTGCTAGCACTCTCTCGTAATGCCTGCTACGCTTATCCTCTAACTTGCTTTCCTCAGTAGCCACTAAGTCTCATACAACACTCTTCTAATACATCTAATACATCACTACATCTATTACTCTCTAGATAGGACGGTCACATACAGCATTTATACCATAAACTATATAACACCACTATAAACAAGGGACTCGTACTCATTTTAACTCATTCATACTCACACACAT
Source organism: Eufriesea mexicana (assembly GCF_001483705.2). NCBI lineage: Eukaryota > Metazoa > Arthropoda > Insecta > Hymenoptera > Apidae > Eufriesea > Eufriesea mexicana. The sequence goes on along the minus strand of NW_016908500.1, from coordinate 905,264 downwards.
AGAACCACCACTCACAGTTGAGGTGTTATTATTCTTGATAGATGAGAGGTACTCTGATGTAGAAATGTTGGTTGGCAACAGGTTTTGCGTTGGCGATTTAACACTAAACGACCGGTATTTTACACATACCTACTCTTACTCTTATGAAATAAACGTTGATTTTTCAAAAAAAATTATTACTTTATTAAAGGAAATAATTAGCTTCTATTATTTTTGGTTTAGACGCATTTGTGTTTCGAACTTAGTATTGTGACTCACAAGGATAGTGCAAGTTCTCGGGTTATAAATTTAGTTGAAACTTTGCAGGTTTGTACATTAATCATCCAGTTCAAGAAAATATATCATTATAAGGGCAACTACTCGATAGTTTTCGACATATTTATGATCAGATTTTTATTATTGCCTTAATTGTAGATTTATTTTGAATATTTATCAAGTGCCGTTGTGGCCTAATGGCAATATCCGAAAATTCCCACGCTGGTAATGTTCGAATGTTTTTATTAGGCTACAGTGCCACTTGATAACTATCGATAACTATTCGGAAGAAATCTCTAGTTAAGAATAATAAAGCTTTAATCATAAATATCTCAGAAACTATCGAATAGTTGCCCTTACAATGGTACATTTTCTTGAACTGGATGACTAAATCTACAAACCTGCAAAGTTTCAACTAAACCTATGGCCGGATGGACTTGCACTCCCCTTGTGAGACATATCTGGCAATACTTTCCCTCGCAAATGGCGCGAAATTCAAATCCTATGTGAATTTTGGGATACCCTATATAAATTGAAATAACTCCTAATTTAATAATTTTTTAATCGAATAAATTAATGAGCTTCATATGTCCTCTACACGATCACCTACAAGAAGACTAGTAAAGTTTCCTTAAAATTAGTAAAACTCAAATCCATGTTAAACATTTAATAAATAGACAGACTCAGAATATTAACTATCTGCAAAATTAAGAAAAAAAATTCTGTTGAAATATATTCGTATATTTAATTCATACTTCGCGCCTTAAAGAACTACAGCGCGTTGGCCACCCTTGAAACTAACTTATATCCGACTCCTCAGAGTGCTAAGAGGTTATGCAACGCGGTTCACTCAAACCCCCAATTCCCATCGAATATTAATATAAACATTCGTTCTCGGAACTTATATTTTATGAACTATTTATTTGTATCTTATATTCTAGATTGATTTTTGTTTATAGCTAAACTTATCTTTTCAACACAACCCAAGCATCCCCATGCACTCTACATTCATATGCACACAGTGGACATTGTGATCCAGGCAATAACCTCCTACGCTTATAAAACCAAAACTAAATCATTTATTTATCTAGTACCCCAAATATGAACTCTGGAAGTTAACTTTCAGTGCACAGACTTATAAACGTATTTATATAACGCTTCATAAAATCAGGAAACAGTGGACACGTATCTACTATATTAATTTATTTTTACACCAAAATTGCTAATATCTGGTACCATCAACAAAATCTAGCTTCAGCAGGTAAGTACCGTAAGCTGATCTACGTTGTTGGACTTTTCTCTATAACGAAAATAGATTTCGAGTAATATTAAATAACATTGTTCGACCTTAACTCTATGCGGCACAGAATTTCAGATAATAAAATAGACCCATGTTGCATAGAAATTTTATTGCGTTTTAAATGAAACAAAATTGGTATAGAATTAATTTTTATAAAAATTGACTTACTTTTACGATTTTACGGTGCGAATACATTTATAACGTTTGTTGAAGGTATTACCAACTGCTTTACGTAAATAAAGCGAAATATAAACCTATGCGCATGCAGCTATTGCAATATTTCGAGGTGGGACTAAAAATGTCCCACCATGCATTATGGTGCATCAAAAAGGTGGAACACTTTTCATCCCAGCGTGCCCCAAAGAGTTAACCCTTTGCACTCGAGAGGCAACTCAGTCGCCATTTAATCGAATTCTAAAGATCGTTGTTAATTAATATCTCGAATTTAAAGTAATGTAACAGTGTGCTAGGTATTGAAATTAAATAATTCTACGTGTTAATTATTATACGATTTCTTATTTACTGCTCATCAGCTTTATATCAGAAAATTTTTCAACTCGTACGCTCCCTTAGCCAATAAATTGTCGAGAGCAAAGGATTAAGAAGCCAACAATACTATCTTAAGTCAATCCATCCAAAATCCGATCCTACATGAATGTATTGTGTGGATAGAAATAGACACCAATATCTTCTACGTTTTTTAACAGTTAACACATTAGCATATTTAGATAAAAATATTTAAATAATGAAAACAACTCTCAATAAACTATTTTAAACCAAAAAATTGATTGACACTTTATAAAAAATTCTTCTCTCTCTCTCTCTCTCTCTCTCTCTCTCTCACTCTTATTAACCGTTACATACCCATGCTTCCTCTTTGACGATTTTCACATAACTGTTTTACTCTGACACATTCTTCTAAACATTTTTCAAACATCATTCATACTAGACTGCACTCGCACATATTATCTTTATATCATCGTAAATGAGTTTCACTTAGTTAACCTCATTCGCATTCACACATATAAAACCAACACTCACATATTGTACCAATATACTGGTTCAAGCGATGTAACGAGGTTGTTTATTTTATGAATCATTGTGTATAGTGATAAATTAACGCCAAAATGACACCGTTCGTATCATCAATTCTCTGGACTGTTTACAATTCATAGTTGCAAGCATTTAGCGCGAGTAATAAAAGGGAAAGTATAAGGTTGATAGTTTTTGGCCAACTTTTGATCACAACGAGATTAACCCTTTACACTCGAGCGACGCCCTTCAGTCACCACTTGGTATTAATTAATATGTCAAATTTAAGATAATTTAATGATGTGCGAAATATCGAAATCAAATAATCCCATGTATTAATTATTATACGGTTTCTTATTTACTGCTGAAAAAAATATCGTCAGTTTTATAGCAGAAAATCTTTGAACTCCCACTCTTCTTTAACACTAGATTTACGGAACCCGTGAATTTGACGGAAGGGTTGTTCCAATTATACGATGGTAACAGATTTAGTTAACTTATATTAAGACTGTTAATATAATATATAATTGTTTTTAAATTAAATTAATCATTAAAAAAAAGGCACGTGGTTTCCTTTATTTGTCAATTTGACAGGTGTCCTTAGAAATAGTTATACAGATAGCGTCCGTAAACCTAGTGTTAACCAAAAGGTCGCCGAGTGCAAAGGGTTGAATAGTGCAATACTGCAACAAAAATACAAAAATACAGACAAATAAATACGTATTCCTAATGACATATGATATTACCATGGACAAAAATTTTTTTCAATGTTCAAAATATTAAACGGAATTTATCAAACAGTAAATTGACAATAAATGATAATTAATAAAGTCGATACTGAAAGTTAATGAATTAACACTTTTATTTGAAATTGACTTTGCTTGGATTAAGTGGTCATGCGCTTAGTATAATTGGTAGTCACATTTTTCTTGGTTAGTGATTAATTAAATAGGTATGCATTATACATACTGAAACTCCTCAAAGTCAATATTTTTATAAAATCCGTATAAACTGTAATATGACATGTTAAATTTTATTTATTGACAACATTAACACTATAACTACCGATCTGTAATGTGTGTTCAAAAGAACTATATACGATTATAATAATTAAAGTGATGAAAATAAATAGGTATACCCACTTATATAATCACGCTTTTATTTGTATAAATAAAATTAATAAATCAATTTTTCCAAAAAGGCAAAATATTTGCAAAATATCTGAAATTAGTCATATAGACTTGTTCGGTAATTCTAGTGTTAAATTACAATATTGTACTATAACATGTAATAAAATTTGATTTATCTTGTTTATTGCTATTATCAATAACATTGCTTTTAATAATACAGTAATTAATATTTTAATGATAATTATAATTATATATACATAATTAATGATAACTAATAATTATGAAATAACTAAATAAGATAATTATTTTTTATTTTTTATTTATTATTTTTGGTTAATTCGATAAAAATAAGATGGAAGAAATTAAAGATAATGTATCGTTGAATATAATACATAGCTGACAAATGTTTCAAAAATGTTTCATTTTAAACAAATAAATTATATAAAAATATTGATTATTCCATTGTTGTATTTTAAACGTATTTTATAAGCAGATTACAACTGACATTATAAATATTATTTCCAATTTACTTATCAATTTTATATACATAACGACGAGATTAAAATTTTGTTTAATATTTATGCTCTTTACAACGAAATTCTCATATCGAAATAATATTTACGTAATCTATTATCAAAATACTTGATGCTGCCGTTTATTGAAATATTTTTCAAATAACTCGTTATTTCCAATTTCTGAAATCAATGCAAAAATTTTTTACGTTACATTCAATAAGAAAATAATCACGCAATTAATTTACCATTACGAGAAAGAAACAAAATAATTAAGAAAAGATAATTAAGAAAGAAACAAAATAATTCAAATAATTATAATTAGAAATAAAATAAAAACCTTTTTAAATAAGAAAGTAGAAAATTTCCTTTGTAAAATGCTCTTGAAACGAAGAAAGTTTCAATATCTTTTAAATATCTAATTACACTGTTTAACGCGAATTTTAATCTGTAATATACACTAGGTATTTCTCGCAGTATACTTTTCTGAAAACGAATGCGTATTCGAAATTGCTCTATTACTTCAGTTTTTGAAAATTGTGAATTTTTCCAAAAAGGCACGATATTTGGCTAAAATGAAGGATTATGTAAAAACTAAGAATGTTAGCAGGTTCATGGTTGTCTTGCAAGTTAGGTGAGAGTATCCCGTGTTTATCAATGTCCATAATTATAATTATTTGTGTTTCTGAATAATTACAACTGGTCATCAAAAATTAAAAATAAGCTGCCGAGCGAATTTTTCACGCATATTCTTGCATTTTACAAAAAGTTCTTTATCTGACACTAATTTTCTACACGGTATCGCATTCTGTTCACTGCACAAATTGATTAACTCCATAAAACAAAAAGTGGATAAATGCAATGAAATAATGTATATTGTTTTTTAAAATTCCCCTTATAATTTAAATCGAAATAAATATTGTAGAATGCATAAATACAAATGCAACTTTCATCCAACGGTATATAAAATTTATAAGAAAAAGTAGCCAAAAGGTAATCGTTAGTAATGTTACCATTTTTACGTTACTGGAAGAGTTAATCGATTTGGCGAGTGAAAAAAGTAATAAATTTAAATTTTACTAAATTTTACTTAAATTCTGATAAGACGGCACTAAAAAATTCACCGTTATCATTCGTGGCTTGCT
>NW_016908500.1:881284-899533 GCF_001483705.2 Eufriesea mexicana | reverse complement strand
TTGATTAACTCCATAAAATAAAAAGTGGAGAAATGCAATGAAATAATGTATATTCTTTTTTAAAATTCCCTTTATAATTTAAATCGAAATAAATATTGTAGAATGCATAAATACAAATGCAACTTTCATCCAACGGTATATAAAATTTATAAGAAAAAGTAGCCAAAAGGTAATCGTTAGTAATGTTACCATTTTTACGTTACTGGAAGAGTTAATCGATTTGGCGAGTGAAAAAAGTAATAAATTTAAATTTTACTAAATTTTACTTAAATTCTGATAAGACGGCACTAAAAAATTCACCGTTATCATTCGTGGCTTGCTAGTGCATTTGAGTTGCATTATTGCAACGATTTACATTAGAGTACGGAGTTAATCAAAGTGAGCTCTGAAATAAATTATTTATTATTCAGTGGCCAAAAAATTTTTGTCGTTTAACGGTGTTAATCTTAATTATCAGGGAAAGTTATTATAAATATAAAAAGTTATGACTACACCAAGTGCTTTGACACTTAAATTTAAGATTTTTCAAACAGTGGAGTTAATCGATTTGTGCAGTGAACGGCTCATTTTTGTATCGAATAACAAACCTTTTTCAAATGACAAATGATTCAAAGAAATTTCTTATAATTTTACAATTAGTATAAAAGAATACAGGAGAACATATACATGTGATATATATAAAAAATGAGATCTAGTGGAGGATGATTTTGTGTCTTTTATGCATGACTACGACCCTAATGAAGGTAGATATCCGAACAAAGGCTGCGTGGCAGCAAAATCCCGTTTACGGGTTGCCGATATATATTTTACCGTCCTATCAACATTCAAGATCATCCTAATATTATTTCTACATGGTTTCTACTTCCGGAAAATCTACAGAATACACTACAGGGTAGCAAATTCGTGTTAAATAAAGAACTTTTTGTAAAAATGCAAGAATATGCGTGGAAAGTACGCTCGGCAATTTATTTTTATATTTATATAATTATACCAATTATAATTATTCAGAAGTACAAATAATTATAATCACAGACACTGATAAACTCAGGTTACTCTCACCTAACTTGTAAGACAACAATAAAACTTCGAACATTCTTATTTTTTATGTAATACTTCATTTTAGCCAAAAATCATGCCTTTTTAGAAAATGTTGCATTTTTCAAAAACTAAGGATAATTGCATCATATGACTTTAATTGTTATTATCTATATATACTATATTTATATACACAGTTTTTGTCGATAATTCTAGAATTAAATACTTTAGTTCATCAATAAAGGTATAAGATTCAATGCATACAACCATATTACTAATGAAACTTATATTCCACAGAAAGAAACTTATATTTGCTTCAGACAAAAGAATGAACACTTCTGTAGTCTAAGTTATTATCAATAAAATGTGCGATAAATTATAAAAAATGAACGTTCCTTGCAGCTTCACCTTATTCTACAATCCTCAGTAAATAATTATTGTCATAATTAACGATTATTGTCATTGACAGTTATTGTCACAATATGACAAGAAGTATAAAAGTATAAAAGTATATAACAGTCTGTAAGTATAAAAATATAATAATTCTAAATATAAAAGTATGAAAATGCAAGAATTTTAAATATAAAAGTACAAAGGTATAAAAATTATAAATATAAAAATATAAAGGTATAAAAATTATAAAAATTATAAAAATTATAAACGTACCATCAATTTCTTTTTTCTCAAATCACAACGACCAACGAATAAAAGGCATAAATACAAGACTATAAGACTACCCGAATTATAAATATAAAAATATAAAAATCATACAAATACGCCAACAATTTTCTCTCGAATGTCGAATGACCGACGAATAATTATAAATGAATGATATCAACAAAACGCGGAACAAAAATGATAAATACAGCTCGAATCCTGAAACGTGCGCGCGCGAAGGTTAGCTGGCAGAGTAAAAGTCCTTGCGGCCAGTGATTCCGTGGCCGCATCGTAATCTCTTGATCTTCTTACTTAATTAGCGGCGGAGTATGTTCGATTAATCGTCATAAATAATTTCTTACTGCTGATGGATTCACCATGCAACGAGACCGCGTTTCAACGTCCACGTCAATGGACTTACGCGTGAACGTGTAGAGACTCCAGCCGATTTCCGCAGTTAATCCTCACCCTTGGGAACCGTTCAGCCTGGACAATCGCGCACTGTAATTGGACGAGAGCCTGTTGAGGTCTCGTCAAGACGTTCGTCAGGCCAACGACAATCAACAATCAACCAAATAGTCCCTAAGTTGTCCTTATCGATGGATAATTTCGATGATTAATTTCTTCGAATGCTGGGTTCAAAAGATTGGCTATGAAATTCAATTTTCTACTTTTCAAAACTTTCCATTTTATCATTTCGACGAATATTTTCGATTACCTGCTTTGGGTCGAATAACGCAAGTGCGTGCATTCGTGTTTATTATTAAAAAGAAAAATCACTTTGTTTGTATAACGCCTGAAAATTCAATTTAGAAGCTTGACATATTTGGGGCTTCGAAATTTATCGAATTTAAGAGTATTTGTCTCGTTTGATGTCGTCAACTGTTTGAAACTTTATTTATTATTTACCTGAAACATAAAGACGTTATATAGAAGCTAAATTTTTTTTTTGTTTAATCTTTTCTTTTTTATGTGTTGAAAATCAATCCGAAAATGACAATTGAATGTATAAACTGTTATAAATAAAGGTAAACAAATACAAAGAATTCCTCATTGCGATTAAATATTAAATAAATATTAAATATTAAATAAAAATGCATGTATACTTCATGAGCCACAATATTTTTGAAATAACATTTATTACTTTCTCAAGATCATAACCTATTTTTGTAAAGGTTAAACATTATCAACGAAAAAATTATAAACATATATTTCTCTAATAACTATGTATATACATTATATTTAATCTGGATAAAATTATTTATTTACGTAAACTTAATAAACATAAATTTTAATTAAACTACAAACTGCAACTAATACTTCTAAGAAATAAAAACATTGAAAGTATACACTGTCGGTATTTTTCAATTACGTACCATATCATAATCTCATAACCATTAAACAGAAAAGTATATTCTACATAAAACAAATTAATTAAGCATTAGGTTATAATTACAGTAAGCCAGACACCTCGAATGTTAAACTCATTGAAAATAATTAAATAAATTTACCTCTAATTTCAGTCACTAGCTATAACACTGATCGAACGATAATTAACCTTATTCGCACAAACGTCACTTCATAACCTATCACTGTTTAGAAATCGCACGAACACTTCTCTCGGTTTTCTTTTCGCTTATCGACTTCCTTTCGACTTTTAAACGTTCACTTACCGAAGGATAAACGATCCAAGTCAATATTCATTCAGCGTTATCTCCAAAGATGGCGTTATAATACAAAACATTGAAACGTGTGATCGAACGCCTATTTTCATACGGATAAGTTCAAAATTTCATACTCGACGTAATCATTCTATTGGCTGAGGGAACAAAAACAAATGGCAAATGATCCATTATTACGTGCAAACATCGCGTGGACTAATACCGCTTGCGGTGAGCATAAAATATAGGTATTAACGTGGGATAAGTCGGTCGATACGGATTTGCCATGATTATTTGATACTCCGTGAAACATTTTACCACGTGTTGCACTCTCCGCTTCCGGCTACGTATGCATGAACGTCTGAAAACACCGTTACGCGTTCGATACTCGAATTACAGAGCGCTAAAACCTCGCTTCTCCATACTCCACATATACACACGCACACATATGCGCGAATCGAATGGGCGAAAATCTGCTTGATAATAGTTCTGCATTTCTCGTTGCTAATACTATACACGCTCCACTTTGGATTAATCTATGTTTTTCATAAAAGTATTCATCGTTTTGCTTATCTTCATTTATATATATTTCACTAATTTTTATGCATCTCTCGTTAAATAAAAATCCAATGTTTTAATAATAGGTATGTTCAAGGTAAGTCGGAAGAAGGATGAAAATGGCAAAAATCTGGGCCGCTCTGAAATTATTGATGAAGTATAATTCTATGGACTCTAAGACACGGTAAAAATATAAATATTTACCTTTCAAATGATGAAGTAAAATTACATCATCTACCTTTTTATGAGTATTGAATAAATACATAATTATCTATTACCGTTATTAATTGTTTTTTATGAACATTAATTGATATTTTTGATGATTTTTTTTTCATATGGAATATCGACTATTAGAAGATAACGTTTTATTTTTTGTATTTCATACATTTGGTTGAAAGTTATGCTCATTTGAAGTCTAAGATAGCCAGTGTCTCACTCTAAGTATTTATATTTTACTGTATCTACTTCATTTTATAACTTTCTCATCAGTTGTCGGGTAAATAATTGTGTTTTTACAGTATCATAGAGTCTATAGAAGAATTATACTTTATCAGTATAGTAGTGTTTCAATTATTCGAATTAATTGAAAGACATAGATATTCATATGAATTTTCGAATAACAGGATGCATGCCTTTTTGATTTTTATTTTTCTGAATTCCAAAACAGAAAAACATAAATACTCTATGTATATATTTTATGCATGTATTTTGCGTATATACCTGTGTACATATTGTGTGTGGATATACAATAAAAGAGCTCAAAAGCCTTTAGATATATATATACGTATAATAAGGTTGAATATTGGTACTCTATTTTGTTTTCATACTATAAATCATCGAAAAATTGTCCAAGACTTTATTTTTCGGAGTTTTGCTATTAGTAGGCATTAGTAGAAACTTCCTTCAAGTAATCTTCAGTAGCGTACTCTGTTCCTTAATCCTTCCATGAGTACGGTCATGCATCTACAGCCGAAAAAATTGCGAAAACAATATTATGTAAACAATATGACACACGTAGTAAGAAGAAAATTCCAAGATTATATCTTATATATTTGTCAGCATTGGGATGTACTTTAAAATGTTGCTTTCTGAATTATATTTAACAGTATTAAGCATGAAACTGTTATGAGATCCTGGGCTCTGCAATCTCTAAGAGAAACTGCTTAATACGATTACTAATTTATAAAAACCATAATAATTTAATTTTCTTTGACACCTACTAAAGTATTATCCTTGTTTCTCCGATAAAAATTTCACCTTTAGAAACGATCGTAAATTACCGATTATTCACATGTGAAATTAATAATAATAATAAATGTGGAATTACCAATTTTAATACACGGCAAATTTTATGTTATCCATAAGATTAGAGAGTTTTGGTCGGTATCAGCATGACATTATAACGTGCATATAAGAGAATGAAAATGTTTAAATGCTTTATGGTTAATTTAGTATGTACTTTACATTACTGTTGTATCGTTAATAATATTTCAAATTTTGCAAATACAACTATTTATTTCATTTAACTGTCTTAATTATTTTCAACATTATCAATCACAGGTAATCTCTTTGACATCGCTTGTATTCCAGCTCCATAGCACTGAACTTCGTACAAATTGCTAAAGTCAATTTAGTTTTACATAGCCAACGGTTTTAGAGCATGAAAAACGAATAAATTTATGAGGAAATAATTCAATATCAATTACTATATTGTAACATAAATTCCACGCAAGAAACATTACCTTTTGTTTAAACGAGTTTCTTTAAATATGAATATTTGTGTTGTGATACCATATCGTAAGGAAATTTTGTTTAATAGATATTCTAGAAAAAGCAAGAAAAATCTGATTGCATTCAATACGTCTTGAAGATAATAAAAAATTTTAATAAAAATTTATTAATTAATATATAACATATCGTACAAATTTTAATTAATTAACGAAAATATCGTGTGAAAAGAATTTATAATACAACTTAATTGGAAACACACAAACTTTTGTTCATCGCATTTGTGTAATTAACACTATGCATAGGTATTTTCTACTGATTTTGCTTGTAAATTTCCGCATTATAGATAACGATAAAAGCGAAGCTTTTTATAACTCTAAGCAACTAAAAAGTAAACGATAATAAAATACTTTACAATGGAAAAGTCCAACAGTCTAATAAAACTTTTCTTTCAATTATGATCTGAAATGCAAAATAATCATTATAAGATATTAAACATATTTTCAAACTCAGAATAAAGTAATACTTATTTGATTCGAAGCTTCAGTTATATCTTATTAAGATACATGGCATTATTATAAATATGTAAATATACTTTCTTCGATCATTTTTCCATTTATATTATCCTACACCTCATCCAAATTTCCCGCTCAAACCAGTCTAGGAATACATTCGAATACGAAGAAACTACTACCTAAATTAATAATAATATTATTATTATCAAAAAGATCATTCAAAATTAATTTGAATAATATCACGCATTAACAATCGATTCTTCATCCAGCTACAACCATCCATACCCAGTAATCATACATATGTCTTCCATTAAAGTAAGACATTAACCTCACTTTTAAACTTTTCCCTCTGTACATCAACGAAAACTTCAAATCTTCCAAGAAAAATCAACGAAACCGTTTTCTCAGCATTTCCTTCAATCATTTCACGCACGAACCTACACGATCGTACACGAAACACGTTCGGAAGGAAGACGAGAGAGAGATAAAAGAAAAAAGAAAGAGGACCAGTAAAGCGACTTCCAGGACAAGCAAGCTTTTTGCCTGCACGGATGTCGACGAGTGGCTCCCGCATCCGCCGGTATGGAGGGAGCGAGAGGGCGGCTCTACATATTTGATGCGATTTTAATGTCTCTGCCTGGCATATCCACGTCCTGTACACCAATAGCGGTAGGAACAGCAGGCCGCCGCACGAGGCACCGCTGACTGCCGTGATGCTCTAATCGGCTTACGCAACAAGCCACCCTTACCCGAGTTCCCAACCAGCGCCCTCTCCTCGCCATGGCACGAACGTCGTCCTTCAGCCACCGCCTTCAACGCCACACCGACACCCGTTACTCTGTGGTTCGACTCTACCTGCGATCCTCTTTCCTGCTTACTTTACTCTCGCTTAAAATATATATGCACATCTTTGTTTCTCTTTTTGGGAAAAAGTCTGCCTGCTGTTTCGTCGCAGTCGGTGATGTATTTTCTTTTTTGTTCGTTGGATTTACTTTCTTCCTTCTTTTTTTATTCTTCTTTTTTTGTAGGTTTTTTTTGAGAAAGAAGAGAATCGAGGGCGGAAATATTGAGTTGCTCGTTAAACTACGAATAGGAGAAACTTCGAGGATTATGCATAGATGGTTGAGTTAGGTCTGTAGAGGGGAGTAAGGTGGAGTGTGTTAGGATTTCGATCGAATAATTATCGAATTATTTTACGTTTGTGTTGTGAATTAAGAAAAGTTGAAAATGAGAGAGAATATTCAATTGATATGGAATATCGATGTAAAAGAAAAGAGAAGTATGATTTATTTTCAATGATTTTACGTATCAAGAAATTATTGTAATCTAATTTACCATCTGAATAGCACGTTTTCTGTGTATAGTCTAGAGATGGAATGAAGTATACTACAAATAAGAAAGTTTTGTGCTAATGTCGTGACTAATGGAGTAGATGAAATATATTTTTTAGAGATGAAGGTAACGGTTTCAAACACAATTGAATTTTTTATGAGTATTTTAACTAGAATTTTTCTATTTTATGTATTTGTGAGATCTGTATTTAATCTATATTACATTTATTTTATATTGTTATGTTAAAATTGTGCCGATTATTTTATTTCACAAATACATAAAACATTCATAACTTCATAACAGAGTAAAATTGACCAGTAACTTTTGGCTTTAATATATTTCGTATTTTAGCAGTAATACTTCTACCTTCAAAATATTCTTTACGATAGGCAGATATTCTCCTTGATGCAAAGATGACAGAAAATAATCAACAAATTCTCTAAAGTAAGGTTTTGAACAGTTTTTGCGGATCAGAATGGTAAAACATCGACTTTACAGGTTATGTAGTATAATTTCAAATAATTTCGTACTTTTGTAACAACAGAAGGTGGAGTAAAAATATTTCTGTTTATATTCTTGAGTTATGAACTGTACTTTCCGAATCAAAGTATAACTATGATGAAATGTTCCAATTATTTAAACTTTTTAAAATATGTAATATATGTATTGATATATACGTACATATGTATATATACATACATATATATTAATATAGTGACTGTATAATTACGTTAATATAATTACATCAGTATAATATAATATATTAATACATTCGATTCGAGCAAGCAAGATTGTTTATTTTATCAATTATTAGATCTAGTAACAGGTCTGTTTCATGTTATTACTACTCATTACTTACTACTAATTTATTATTACTAAATTCTATTTTACATTTCCAATATTTAAAAGAACTTAATATTTTGTAAACTATTGTTAAAAATATTTAGCAACAAAAGAACTCATTCTAAATTAACATTGTACGGTATTGCTTGATGTTCGAACTATTTATTCTGTCAAAATATCTTAAATTGCGGAACGATTGTGTATACTTATAGATACATTATCATTAATAATTGCTCCTTGAAACTTCGGAAACACATTTAATATACTTAACAATATGTTTTAAAATGATAATTAGTATTGTGAACTGTGAATATTGCATAAAAATCGTCTTACATAGTTCGTGATATCGTACGTAATATTTGTGATATGAATATTTCTTGCCTTACAAGAATTGATTCTTTCAAATATCAAGATATAAATTTAAGTACTACAGAATTTGTTTTAGAGTTTGAAACCAGCTTATACAACTCAAATATCTTGTAAATACGGACATGAGACAATGAGAACCTAACCCAAACTTCTTATGGATAATAATTTTATAAAGTAAATATTTTATATTAAGATTTATTAGGATTCGTAAATATATACATATCAAAATTAATTATTTCCGTAATGCAGGTAAATTAATTAATTATCATTTTTAAAATTATAAAAAATGCAAATTTAAAACTTATTAAATTTTCTCTAATGATGTAGTGAATATCCCATAATTTCTTATTTTTATGAAGATCATTTCTGTTTTTAAAAATAGTAATAATGTTTCTAAAAATACTATAAATAAACGTGACTTTATATCTACTAAAATTAAACGTAAGTTAAAAAATATATAAAATTTTTTTGCTAAATCATACGATAAAAATGTACTTCAGGTAAGATACATATATATATATAAAATTTATTTAAGGTTACGAAAATAATTTGTATATTTTCGAAATATCTACACTATATATACTGATATACACTATATAAACTGATTATATTCTGTATAGAATAATCTTTTTTGACCTATGTAATTTTTATTAAAATAAAATTTATATCTAATTTACACTATTTTAAAAATATTGATATTAATAATTATCACACCACGTTACTTTTATATAAAACTAAGCAAAGTAAAGATTAATTATTAGTTAAAAATATTTTAATATAATAAATAACTTAATAATTTTCAAATATATAAAGTACGAAGTTGTTCAATAAACTAAATTATCATGTAATAGTAAATTTCTATATTATCAATTCTTACATATTATCGTATGTTAAATATTTATAAAATAGTACTATGAATAACTAAACATATAATTCAAAATATGATTTTTAATAATGTTGATATCAATAAAAGAGATTAATAAATAGGATTACAAGAAAATTCCTATATTACCGACATAAATTTATATTTATGATTATGCATTGATGTAGCAAACATGAATAATATGCAATATGAAGTATTATTTATTCAGTTGGGTATTCTAATTTTATTATAAAGTTGTAATAAATGATGTTGAAAATTTAATATTATCGACTGAGTTATGTGTGCTTTGTTTTTTATTTAATGACTATTAAGTGATTAATTATGTTTTACATCTTTTATTTATTTTCACATAACTATTTACAGTTCTAAGTTATTGAATTTTAAATAATTGGTTAAAGATTTTTGTTAAATATCTTATACAAGTTGCCCATCATGATAGTATCTAGTAAAAATGGTTTTACAAAAATAATTTATGCAAGCAATTGGTATTATGCATAATTAATATTTTCGAAATTTTATAAAACCATAATATTTATTTATTGATCTAATCTTAATTAATTATTTAAAAGTAATTAAATTTGAATATAAATTCTGTTTTAGCAAATTGTGAACCAAGGATATGGATTGTAAATTAAGGATATGTATTTCAAGAATATGAGTATTCTATATGCAATGTTATATGTACAAGTGTATAAAATGAAAATCAAAACAGTATTTTTTTCCACTATAACTAAAGAAAAATGATGATTTAATTTTTGTAAATTATTTTACAGATTTTAGAATTTTAGAAGTTTGATGTGTTATGTATATATATACACACATATATATACAGATATTTGGTACACTCGATTTATTGACGTTTACATTTTGAATATCGAATACATTTTATGTTTCAAAAAATATTGAAATAAAAATACGATAGGACGTAGGAATATAAATACAAATCAGAATTCATCAATAAAAAATTAAACAGATATCACAATACCATCTGTGCAAATATCGAGAAATAAAACAGATATCAACTAAAGGTAACACAAATGTAAGGTTACCACAAGTATCAAACATAAAAACAGAAAATATATATTTTTCATACAAACATATATACAAAATATACAAAATTTAATTTCATAGTTAACATAGTGATGTTAATTTTATTTCATTATACAAACCAAATTTGATAAATAAAAATTAAAGGAGAAGAACTAATGTAACAATTATGTAAGTACATAAATAATAAAAAAATGATAAAGAATAAATGAATTTAGAAATGGTAAATAGTAAATAGCAAAAATGAATCAATCTAGATAACTAACCGGGCATAAGCAAGTGTCATTAATTATTTTGTATATTTGTAATCTGGTATTAAGTCAATTATTAAAATTATGGAAATAGTATTGAAATGATATTTTAATTTGATTTATTTTTAATTTTGCCGTTTGATATTTTATATAATTATTTCATACAACAATTTATTATTAATTTTATATAAAATATTTATACTAACATACAAACAAAACAAATGTTTATACTAAAATATATGAAATACAAAATTCTAAAAAATAAATTGTAGGAATGCGTTAAATTGAAGTTTTATAAATAAAAATAACAAGAAACAAAGATTTATTTATAGTCGCAAACAAAAATCGTCACTTCAAATTTTCCGTATCTGTTTTTACTTACTTCAATATTAAGATATTGATTTAACTTATAAAATAAACTTATGCCTCTGCTATTTCAAAAGCAGTTTCAACATTCATAATATTTCTTCGAAACGAAACAATTTAGATGAGCAGACTGTATGTTTCATGCTGTATGAGGAAAGTGCCCTAGGCAAGGACACGCATTATTGGGTAGAATTACATTAAACAAACATTCGATATATCATCCTATTCCTTTTTAGCACTGTTTTTTTAAGTCAAATGACATGTTGATATATGCAATTAGTCATTTTAATATCAATGTTTTATCTTTTGTTTCTTTTCGATGATTTTTAAATAAATAAATAAATATATTTCGAAGCCAAAAAGCACAATAGGAATGAATCTAACATCAAAAATGTTATTATGTACATAAACTTATTAAAAAGATAACTTTTCGTAGATTTCTGATCGTTCATATATATGAACCATCACTATATATATATAACCTAACTATGTCAGAAATTTTATAAAGGAAAGAAAAATCAACACGGCATTGTGTGAATTAAACTATTAAGTTTGTATTAAACTATATAAGTAGTATTAACACTTGAACAGATCACCTGAGGTTTTCTAAAACTCTGCAAACCTCAAAAACTTTTTAATAAGTTCACCTGTATACGTATATATACGATTGTATGATGTCATAAATTCTTTCCTGTCCTGTTGCTTGGTCACCATAATTCCCGGATTTATCAACACTATTTTTTTCTATGTCATCTGCAGTCAATAGTTTATGTTGTTCCAATACAAAATATGGAACATTTAAATATTATTATTAAATTATTATTAAAACTATTGACCGCAGATGACCATACAGAAAAAAAACCAAATGATGACAAATCCGGGTGGTGACCAAGCAATAGAACTATAAGTGCCAATTCGATGTTCTCCAAACTATATGGCCCGTGACCCATCTGTAAAGTGCTAAGCTATCACAAGTTTACATTTTTTCTTTGCTGTGAATTGTCAACAATTCGTAGATAGGTTCTTAGATAAGTTTCTGTTAATGCAACAATTACTCGAGATTCCTAATGATGTGAATGTAATTTCAAATCTTAATAATAAACAAATTATTATCAGCCATTCGTGTTGATTATCATTTTTTATTACAATTTTCATTTCTTTGTCTTCAAGGTCATGCGAAGGTCATGGTATACTAAGTTGCTGAATTTGTCTACATATAGGCTACAATAATATTAGGTCAAAAATATAGAGTGCCATTTGAAAAAACAAATGTGAATTTGAAAACTTCTAACAAAAAAATATTTTTTTAGCTATAAAAACCATTATCGATGAGATAAATTTAACTTTTGTTATTAAAAACCAATATTGACGATAAAATTTTGTTGCATAAGTTCTAAACGTAGAAAATTCGGCAGTAATAGTTTTTGGCACTTTGTACATACAAATAACAACTGAATTATAAAACTCTTATTTATTAATTATTAATTCTTTTTTGTTTTAAAGTGCTTCGGTTCTGTTTCTCTGATAAGAATACATACTAGTGTCTCATAGTCACACTACATATTCAAAAATAAAATTTTTTGTATTTTTTACAAAGCAATTAAATACGCTAACGTTTCTTTTCCTTATGTAAAAAATGAATGTTTTTGTATAATACTCCAGAAAATTTATACAAATTATCATAATTGGCGTACGTTAATAGTACGTTTCTAATTACATATCAATAAATATTTTTCAAACAACTTATATTGTATTGTATATTGTTTTATCCTTTATGTAATTTTCTATCCAATTCTAAAGTATTTGGTATTTCCATGATACTATGAGGCTTTCAATTCTACTTTGGAATCAAGTGTTTCTACCAATATATTTTTTGAGGGAGATCTATTAAATCATTGTTTCTTTAAAATTTTTAAGTCTGCTTTTACTATTTGACTACTATTTAAATCGTTTTTAATTTCATTTATATTTTTCTGAAAATAGTTAGCATTTTTTAATTACCATTTTTTTTTCATATTTCATTTTGTCAATTTGTTTTGTTTTCATCACTAGATAAATCTACCCAATTATTTTTATCTTCTAGTAAATGAGAATTATCATATTATCTAAAAAAAAGTATAAACAGTTGATGATCATGATAATTAATATATGTAAATTAATGCATAAAAGCAAAAAAAGGAACAAAAAAAAATTCAAAAATATAAAAATCTTTAATATAATATAAAAATATTTTTCAATTTAAATTTTCTCCATTGTCCTCATTAAATAAATCTCCATTTTCTAATACCAACTCTTAGAAGATTTTTACCTTTTTTTACCTACATTAAGTAATTGTTTCATATGAAGAGTTTGTAATTGATTTTTTATTTGTGCTTCGTTAACTTCATTATCATTTCCTCCTTTGAATTCTACTTTATCCAAATCATTCTCATGTATAGAAACATTACAGTAATGTTTGCTAAGTGTAACTTCTTGTTTTAAACATCTAGGTACATATTGTTTTGTATTTTTTTTTGGAATAGCTACTTCATATTCTTCTGAATCATAATCTATAAATGTTTCATCGTCATCTTCTCCATACTTGATACTGCTGCTCATTACAGATGTATTTTTTTTTTCAACAATGGGTAAATTTAACTTCTTAACTCTTTTTTTTGATCGCTTATTAATTTCTTTTTTAAATGAATTTTCGCCGTCCGGAAATAAAACTCGTAACTTATTCCATGTTGCAATTTCGTTTTTTGACTGCTGCTTATATTTTTTATCTGTTTTAGTAGATAGAGAAATTTTTCCATCAGAATCTTGTATATTCTGAAATATCTCATCTGTCTCAACTATGTCAAGTAACACTTTACCGTTATTTGTTTGAGAATTAAATGTTCCTGAACACAATTCGAATAATTCGCTTACATTAGGTTCCTTCGAAAAATTAAAGGGATGATTATCTTTCAGAAATTTATTAGAAGATATTTCCATGAATTCTTTATCCACTACATCACTGTAATTAACAAACAACTTTTTTGATGGCTGTGTTTTAAAATCTCTCATTTGTTGAGATAACTTTGGAGTTTGTATATCTTCCATCAAAATAGAATCATCTTTATTAATAACCAACTGTTTTTCTTCTATTATTGATTCTTCTTTTTTTTTAATGTGTGTGTTTAATATAGTCAATTGAGTTATGGGTGAAATAAGATCAAAAGTGTGACTTTTAGTTTGTGGTGTTTTGTCCAATTGATGGTTTAAGTCATATTTTGTATGCACTTGAGAAGTAGGAATACTGATTTCATTGTCACTTAATTTATTTTCTATAATACTTTTATCAAATATATCATCTTCTTCTGAACTTTCCTGTACATCATTTTTATCTTCATTTTCATCTTCATCATCTTCAATCTCATCACTATCATTTATTTCATCTTTACTGATTTTAGTTTTAGTTTTTATAAAAATATTCTTTTTCTTTTTCCTTTTTGGTTTTTTTGAATATGTATTATCCTCTTCTAATACATTCTCTTTGCTTTTATAAGATTCTATACTTGAAGAATATGGTTCACTCAAATTATTATCTTCAATTATGGATTCATTCCACTCTATTTCTTGTTCTTCCATTTCCTGTTCTCTTTCTTTCCATTCTTCACTGCATTTCAAAACCATCTTATGTTTCAATTCCTCTTTCAAGCGCAGTAAAAACAATTTTGTTCTACATTTCTTAAATTTAGAATTTTTGTTCACTATATGTGGTAATCTATATGGAAATGTTTCTTTAACGATTGATAATCCCTTTGGAAATTCCTTTGCTTCTTTTATTGTAGCATTAGATGTATCATCAGTACAACCATTGATTTTAGAATGTTTACCTATAAATTAATTTAACATATCATTTATTCCCTTCTTATTACGTTTAATACCATTATAATATAATTAATTACTATACCTGAAATGCCTTTTAATTTAGATTTAAAACTTTTTATGTTCAATAAAACTTTTTCCTTATCAATATCGGGAGATTCATCGAATTTTGGCGGTGGTAAACCATATTCATTATATTCATCAAATTCATCCATAGTTATTCCCAAAGATTTTTTTACAATTTTTGCATAATCATTATTAATTTTTGAAGTAAAGTTAATTTCTGAAGTACATGTATCATTGTATACGTTTTTTCCCTTATTTTCATTTTCACTAATATCTTTTTGTAATAAATCATCTATCTTTCCATTTGTTTCTGTTGATTTTAATATAGACTCTAAATTCTTACCCTCTATATTATTAGATTCAATATGTATTTTTATCACTGAATTAGTTGCATTGCTTTTTATTTTCTTGTCATTTACTATTGTCTCATTATATTCGATTTCTTTTGCTTCAGTTAAACTTTCATTCATTCCTTTCATCATGCTTGAACTATTCTTTACCTCATTATCTTCTGTGATAGACAATTGATTACCAACGAATAATTTTCTTGAAACATTATCCTTCTTAAGCTTACATTCTATGTTTATACACCTTTGTTCTTCTTTGTTATTTTCTCTAGTCTTTTCTCGTAAATTAAAAGACTTATAAAATATTTCTGTCTCTTTCTGGTTTGATTTTAAGACTTCACTGATTGATAAATAAATTGCAATATTTTATTAAAATATAAAAATATTCAACATTAATATGGTAAAACGAATAAAGGACTTACTTAACACTAGCAGAAGACATTTTTAATTTAGGTGTTATTATCTTCTTCCTGTTTAAAAATTTTTGCTTAAAAGTCCACTGCTTTGGTTTATGATATGGAATCTTTGTCTCTCGTGCTAAACATTGAGTTTCAGTTTGTATCTGCTTCGTAACTTCTTCAGGAGCTCTTAATAATAAAATCTTTAATACAATATTATGTTTATTAAACACAAATACTTTATGTTTATATGAAGATATTATTGTACTATACTAAAATTTTTTAAATAATTTCATCAGTTAAACTATTTAATAACTTACTTTATTCCCTTACTTTAGATTTAGAATTTTTTTCTTCATGTTCTTTTGTTGATCTGCCATATTTTATACAATTTGATGATTCCTCATCTGGTTCTAAATTTATTGAAATTTTAGTTTTCTTTACCATCTATAAAATATAGAATTGTATAATTAATTAATAATTAAATTCTGCATATCTTACAGTTACTACTTACAGTATTTACAACTTTTTTTTCATTTAAAATTGTTTCTTCAATATCACTGTCATTAATAATATTAGAACTATCGCTAAAATCACTGTCAAAAAATTTTACAATATTTTTATTATTTAAATATTTCAATTTCTTATCATGCTCAACATTGGACCATTCATTTTGAGAGTTATTATAAACAGATATCTTTTTATTGGATTTAAAAGTAAATACATTTTCTTCTTCTGAATCACCATCTATCATTTGGGATAATCTGTTATAGATATTGTTTTTAAGTATATCATATCTTTTAGCAGTCTTCCTATCCTCTTTTTCCATAGCTTTATCAAATACATTCCCAGCATCACTCTCAAAGTAATTTTTCATTTTAATTAATTTATTTTTATCTTCTTCTGTACAATCTTTTGATTTATTGATAGCCTTTAATTTTTTAAAATCATATGGCATATTAATTTCATTATGATCTATGTAACTATCACTTTGAACTCCTAATTCCTTATTATAATTTTATAACTTTGTTTAGTGTTTCCTTTATTAGTTTTCAATGACTACAGTTTTATATCTACTATGTCGATATTTTGTATAAAATTATCAAATTACAAATATGATGATACTTTCTTAAAAATTAGTTTTTTGAAATATAATTAATTACTCATATTTCATTACAAATTAATACATTTCAAATGTAAATATAATACATAACAATTATGTAACATTACGTCACAAAATATAATTACTTACTAATTCTGTTTACTTCGATCAACAAATTTGGCGCGAACGCAGAACGTTTTACTTTAAATTACCTAATATAGATAGCAGCAACATCGTTCTTTTCTATTCGTTCAATATTGTCTTTTATTTCAACATTATAATGTACTTTTATTCAGTAGTATTAAATATTATTTTCGTTGTTTTGTTATAACGATTGTTTTAATAAATAAAAACAAATGAATTAATTAGATTTCCAAATCTTATTTCTATTTTCTGTTTTATTTTTATTTATTATATTATTTTTATATGTAAAATTAATATTAAAAAGTTATTACTCTTTACTATTGATACAAATTAAAAATATATATGTATATATAAATAACTTATATGACGTAGTATATTATAAATTATTGTTAAATATTGTAATATATATTACTACAAAATTTTGTTTCAATTTTTTAATCAAATATTATTATATTGGTATTTTAATTCATATAAAGTTATAAATTTATCACAAAGATTTTTTTATTTATGTAACGTATTAATCTTAGTACAAAGTAATGACCAAGGAAGTTACTAAATTTTTAAAATTTATTTAAATGAAATTAGTCATATATAGTGAATTTCAATGAATTATCTATTAATTTAATTATTTAAATAAAATGTAAGAAAGTCACAAGATTTATTAAATACAAAAATTCATTATTTAACATCTAGGGAATTATTTCATTTTTTATGAAGTTACTAGATAGTTTTGAAAATGTATTTAAATACCTTTCAAGCTTCTGTAAGTTCTCGGTTGTCAGTTGTTGGTCGATAGATCAAATTGTTGAAGTTTTTTATGACAATTTGTGACTGCGTCACGATCAAAATCAAAGAAAGTATTATTTTTGTAGGTTGTATAAATATATACAATATATCTTTTTAATAGAAAAATGTAATCATTATATACGACATTCTTTAAATTTTTGTATTTATTTCCAGGTATGGTTACAATGGGCGAACCTCTTACTTTAGCGAATGGTAAATTTCTTTATATATAATTGTTTAAATAAATATATATATATTTAATTTTATAGGAAACAAAATTAAATTAATATATAGGATAATTATTCCAAA
>NW_016908500.1:844796-881003 GCF_001483705.2 Eufriesea mexicana | reverse complement strand
TAAATTAATATATAGGATATTTATTCCAAATAATGATCTTGTTTATTTCATAATATAATATTTTTATAATATAAAATTATACAATATATTTATTGATTAATATAACATACTTTGATTAAATTTTTTATTTTTGTTTGTAGATGTGAAAAGATCTATTGAATTACTAGATAAATTACAAAAAGGTAAGTGACTAGCTATATTTTAGTAAAAAGTGAATTTAAACAGTAAAAATATATTAAATATTATTGCAAAAATTACCTTGTTTATGTAGGTCTTTATATTGATCATTCCTTCATAATGTTCTTCGTTTAATTTACTTTCTTATGTAGATCATGTATGTGATTTTACTTTGTAATACATGTTTATTTAATAGGTATAATTTTAATATGTTTATACATGTTAGTCACATAACTTTTAGGTGGCGAAGTACCTGCAACAAAATTAGCTGCTTTACAAAAAGTTTTACAAAGTGATTTTCTCAGTGCTGTACGTGAAGTATACGAACATGTATATGAAACTGTGGACATTCAGGTATAATATAATTAAATATTAGTGCATATATATAATTTATTTAGTTTTTTCATTATGACAACATTTGTTATATAACTGTTACAAACTACAACAATGTAGAAACAAATTATAAGTCATAATATTATAAATTACATATTATAAATAATAAAACTAATAACTTAATTTTAAAGTGAAACTTAATTTTATAAGCTGTTCACCACAAAATTACTACAGATATTGGCTTCACTGTTTTTTTTTTTCTTTTTTTTTAAATAAATGATACATTGAGACTAATCAACTTTTTTCTTATTTTATAAAGTTAAAGAGTTATATTTTATGTAATTAAAGTTATATTTTATATAATTATAGAGTAACAAATACTTTCTTTATGGAAAAATGTTAAGGTAATTTTAAAGTATATCAAATTAAACATTCTCCAGATTATAAAACAATTTATTCAATGTTCAAAATTCTGTTTCTATTTCTAAACATTTATTAAGTTTTCCATGAGTGTTATTTTGATCATTTGTTGACATTAACTAACCAAACTAATTAACTAAAGCCTAAGAAATATATATTATTTTCATATCTTTCCTTTTTATAAGAGGAATAGTCATCTCTTAATAATATATATTAATCTATAAAAAGAAATTTAATAACTATAATGTTCCTAAAAATTGATCACCTAATAAAATAATTTCCAACGTAGAATAAGTTTATTTTAGCATTTTCTGTTACACAGTTCTTCCTGAAAAAAATATTCTTTGTTAATTTTCTAATTATGCAAACTAAAAAAAATAAATAAATGTCAATGTAGTTAAAAGAAATGTGGAAGGTAAAACTTATTTCCATAGCAATTACATTAGAAAAATTTGTTCCTATTACTGTAAACAATGATTTTGGAGAAAATAGTTAACTTTAATTTGATACATTATGGTTAACATATGTTTTTAGGTCATAATGATATTGATTCCCATAGATTTGGTATATGTAATATATTTTTAAATATCACACATTTCAATGATGACAATTAAAAATAGTATTAAAAATAATAAGGATTAAAATAATATCAATAATAATCATAATAATTTTAGGGGTCCCAAGATGTTCGTGCATCAGCTACAGCAAAAGCAACAGTTGCTGCTTTCGCAGCAAGTGAGGGTCATGCACATCCACGAGTGGTAGAACTACCAAAAACTGAAGAAGGTCTTGGTTTTAATGTAATGGGTGGTAAAGAGCAAAATTCACCAATTTATATTTCACGAATTATCCCTGGTGGTGTTGCTGATCGCCATGGTGGTTTAAAACGTGGTGATCAACTTCTTTCTGTTAATGGAGTGGTTAGTTTTGTTATTTTTTTAAAAATATCATTTAGTCATTTTTTTAATAGACTCTAATTTTTTTATGATTATGAAATCATATATAGATTCTAATGAAACACTACTTAGAATTTTTATGTCTAAAACAAAATTGTGTGCTGTGAACTATATATATATATATATATATTATTACATACTTTTATAAATACAATCCAGAAGTATTTAATTTAGCATACATTATACATGTCTATCGAGGAAAGTATTTGGTTTACTAAATACAATCAATGTATGCAAAAGTATTGAGATAAGTATGCAAAATATGTAAAATATAATGTATGCAAAAATATTTTAGATAAGAAAAATTAATTGCTAAAATATTAAAAATTTAGAAACAGTTCGTATACAAAATTTCAGGTAATATATTTTGTAGTGTTTTTATTGTTTTATTGTTATTTGGTATTTTAGAGTAGTTTTCATGAAATTATTAAAGTTTAATATATTCCTCATTTAATGTATAGAATGTGCTACTAGTGACAATGCAAACAAAAATGGGGTAACTTTTCGTGTAAAAATAAATTAAAGATATGGAATAAGATTTTTTCTATTTATATCTTTTTCTTACAAACATTAATTTTGAAAAATTATAAAATTTGTTTAATTAATTGTTTTTTGTTTAATACTTAGCTATGGGGGTTACATGTAATAACAATAGAAATATTTTCAATCATTCCTTATAAGAATTATTCTTACAATTCTTAATGATTATAAATCTAAAAGTGGTATAAAGGTATCTATTAATACATTGACCTGTTAACATTCTTGAGCACAGTCACAAATAAAAATAATTTCATTTATTTATGTGACTATTATAATAAAAGCACTGTTCAGTATACAAACAGATATTACCTGTTTAATGTATATTTGTTTTTCAGTGTGTGGAAGGAGAAAACCATGAGAAAGCAGTAGAACTATTAAAACAAGCACAAAATTCTGTGAAACTAGTTGTGCGATATACTCCTCGTGTTCTAGAAGAAATGGAATTGCGATTTGACAAACAAAGAGCTGCACGTAGGCGCCAACATATGCAGTAAAAATAAAAATTGTTACATTTCATTACTTTCTATCAGTGAACCAACTAACTATCTATATATTGATATCATTTAAATGTTCCTTCATTATTCTTACATTATGAAGTCATTTAAGCAATGATATTTATGAGACTTTAATTTAATAATACTTTACAATTATTGCAACTATTACTGCTTTTTATGTTTAAAATAATACTGTGTATAAATGTTATATAGTTTTAAGAAATAAACTAGAAAAATAAAACAAAATTTGTAGTTTAATATTTCAATTTTTCATTTTGTCATTACTGTGAAATATGATATATTATTATATATTATCGTTATTATTATCGTTATATATTATTATAAAAGTTTCAATAACAACAAATATCCTTTACACATAAAGTGCAAAAATCACGAACAGGATTAAAAAAGATATGTATTTGTAAAATTCTATAAATAAAACAATATAAACAATTAAAATTGTTTTTATTAATTAAAAATTATAAAAATTTAGAAATCAATTTTTAAATTTATTTACCAACACCAATAAATACTAATAATTTATGAAATTTTGAATCAATTTTAGGTTTATTTTTAATAATTCAAATTATTTTAAATTATTTTTATTATCGATACATTATTATCCAAATAATAATTTAGCATTTTTTAGAATTTTTCATATGTATTATAAAAGATCTAAATTCAGGATGATTAATTAATTTATTTCGTATAAATAAAGCATCATTTATTTTAGAATATATATTTATATTGCACGAAATTAATGTTATTATTTTTTTTAATTAAAAATAGTTTGAATAATCGAAGTAACAATTTTTTTAATTTCAATAATAACAACTCTTTAGATTATATTTTACTTTGAGGTCAAATATATTTTTGAGGTACAACAGTAATTACAAATTTATTATTAGCAATTCCTTATATTGGTAAATTTTTAGTTGAATGAATTTGAGGTGGATTTTCAATTAATAATGCTACTTTACGTTTTATTTTAATATTAATTCTTATTCATTTAATTATTTTACATTTTTATGAATCATCAAATCCTGTAGAAATAGAGATAACTATAAAATTTCTTTTCATCCACATTTTTCTATTAAAGATATGTTAGAATTTATTTTAATTTTAATATTTTTTTGTTTATTAATTTTCAATCCCCTTATTATTTTAGAGCTCTAGATAATTTAGAAATAACAAATTCAATAATTACGTCTACTCATATTAAATCTAAATGATATTTTTCATTTGCTTATTCAATTTTGCGTTCAATTTTTATATTACTTATATATTATAAATAATGAAATACTGAGTTCTGATAAATATTATAAATAAATATTATAAGCGTAACAATTAAAATGAAGAATGTAAAATTAATGAATACAAAATTTTCAGTTATCAACCGATGTAAAGTTCGCAAAAAATGTTGATGACCTTAATCAAAATATCAATTTCATATTTTATTTATGAATACCTATATTTATGGTATATGTCATCTTCAAACCGTCATTTATTCTAATCTTTACAAAAATTTCTTTAATAGTAAAAAATTAAGTATGCTAAATTTTCTAAGCTATTTGAAAGATTTCATTGATGATAAATGTAAAATGTTTATTAAATTTCTGAAATTAATTGAATTTCATTTATTATAAAAAAAATCAAACTAGAAGAAATATTTCTATTATACGTTATATGTTACGAAGTATATGATAAATATATTAATTAAACATATTGTAAATACAAAAGTAGTCTAATTTTATATTTTCCCTCCAGGTAATAGTATTATGTGTTGACGTAGATCAGCGCTATTCATGAACAAATCTTCTGTAATTTTTTATTTTATACATAATTTTTAGGTACAAAAAATTAATACTTTTACAAAAAGAAATCATACACATTTATATAAAATCATGTTTATATGTTTTGAAATAAATATAGTGACGATAATATTTTTATACATGCAATAGTATTGGTAATAGGTAGGGGAAACTTTGCTGATTAACTGGACAATACTGGATTATAAATTTATCGAATGAACCAATCTAAAAAGCAAATTATTATGGTGGTGTAAAAGTCGCTGGACTTTAAACAACCTTTAATTTTGCTGGCTCATTACGAAGATTTTATATAAGTTTGGATCGATCAAAGTTTTTAGTTTTTAGCTTACTTTAAGTAACTCTAAATTTGACATAATGAGAGGACCAGACGAATTACGTTTTGACGGTCGAGTAGTTATAGTAACTGGAGCTGGAGCAGGTAATTATTCTTATTTTTTAATCTATTTACATATTATTTATGTTTTTAATTTCCTTTCTAGGTTTAGGTCGTGCATATGCTTTGCTTTTTGCTTCAAGAGGTGCCAGTGTTGTTATAAATGATTTAGGTGGAAGTAGACATGGTGATGGAAGCAATAGTAAAATTGCAGATACAGTTGTCAATGAAATTAAAAGGAATGGTGAGATAATATGTTTAATATGTATTTGACTATTATTATGAATATGTATCTAACATAAAGTTGTATATATATAATTTTGTAATTGTATATATATAATTATATATAATTTTGAAATTAAATGGGAGATTATTCATTTATAATCAACAAGATATATTATGATAAACTAATAGGTGGAAAAGCAGTGGCCAATTATGATTCTGTTCTTGATGGTGCAAAAATTGTCAAAACAGCTATTGATGCATTTGGACGGATAGATATAATTGTTAATAATGCTGGAATTTTAAGAGACAAATCTTTTGCTAAAATGTCAGATACTGATTGGGGTATATATGATTTTTTATTATTCCACATAAACTTTTATTTTCTTAGGTTAAAACTATAAGTATATATGTTAAATTTCAGATCTGGTACAAGGTGTTCATGTAAAAGGAGCTTTTAAAACAACTCAAGCTGCTTGGCCCTATTTTACTAAACAAAATTATGGCAGAATAATAATAACAGCAAGTAACAGTGGCTTATATGGAAACTTTGGTCAAGCCAATTATAGTGCTGCAAAAATGGGTCTTATTGGCTTGGCTAATACATTAGCTATTGAAGGCAGAAAAAGAAATATACATACTAATGTAATAATACCAACAGCTGCTTCTCGTTTAACAGAAGATATATTACCACCAGGTGGATATAATATTTAATACATACAGTAGTTATAACACGTTTTATTTAATCATTAATTAATCTTAAATGTATCATGTTTTAGAATTCTTTGAGCAGTTAAAACCTGAACTAATAGCCCCTGTAGTTGTTTGGCTTTGTCATGAAAAATGTATAGAAAATGGATCCATTATTGAATCTGCATTAGGTTGGGCAGGAAAATGTAAGTATAGAACATAAAATTAGAGAAATAAAGGTATAAGTATTTCTATTAATTTGTGCTTAAGAATTTTACCACAATTATAAAGTGGAAAGCTTTAAACTTTTACAGTTAAGACAATAATAAAAATAAGAAAATTTTTTTCAAACATTATGTTTTAAATCATTTATTATTTATAATTAAAAAAGGAATAGAAAATTTTGTTCTCTTTAATCACTGATAATCTTTTCTTCTGCTACTTCAATATTATGGTTCACTTTACATAATATGAGTTTGTAACTGAGAAATTTATTAACATTTATCTCATTAATATCATGCTCTATAGCAACATATTGCTTTAGTCATAAAAATGATGTTAGCAAAAGTTAGTATTATGTTTAATTTCAGTAATCATTGACATACTGTCACTGATATGTATATTAATGAGTTCAGTTACATAAGTAATAATTTTCAATGAAAAAATTATGCATCTTTTATAAAGAAACAATTATGAAGAATAAAAGATCTATTTAATATGTTAATATTCTTTTAGGTCATGTAATTCGTTCATCAGGATCTGTATTAAGACAAAATTTGTCAAATGAAGTCACCCCTGAAGATGTTGAAAAAAGATGGTCGGCTATTACTGATATGTCAGCTGCTAAACATTTTGATTCTATTGAAGTAAATAATCATTTTTTATTTTATGAAAAATTTATTTTAATAATTTATTAATTTATTCCTATAAATTATAGGAAGTAACAGGACAACTTATGGGTGCAGCTGAAGCAATGAAGTCTGAAAATTCTGCAAATTCTGATTCACAGGTAATTAAAACAATTATTTTGTAACTTAAAATTAAATATTATTATACTTTTCTTTCTCAGGACGATGGTATTCTTAGACATACTTACAACGATCGGGATACCATATTATATGCATTAGGAGGTATAATTATTATTATATTTTGACTATAATTATAATTATTAATTGTCAATGATTATTACAAAACTAAAATATACAATTTTTACTTTAGTTGGCGCTTCTGTTCAAACACCAGCTGATTTTCGTTATTTGTATGAAAATGATAGTAATTTTGCTGTATTACCTACATATTATGTTATTTATGCCCCAATGTATTGTATGGAATCTTCTATATTTGACAAATACTTACCAAATATTGAAGTGAATCCAATGAAGGTAATTTATTTTACATAAATGATTTAAAACAATATTTTTCTTAATTTATTATTATTTCAGATATTACATGGAGAGCAATATATTGAAGTTCATAAACAATTACCACGAGAAGCTACAGTTGAGACACGTTTCAAAGTTGTGGATGTATTGGATAAGAGGAAGGGTGCCTTAGTTGTGGTGCAACGTACGCGAAGATATGAATTTTATAAATAACGTTATTTGATTTTATGTAATAAATAATTCATAAACTTGGATTTATTTTTTCAGATGAAACATTTGATACCAGTAATGGAGATAAATTATCTACAGGACAAATGATAGCATTTATAATAGGAGCTGGTAATTTGCAAGGAAAACGAACATCTTCAAATATTATACCAATTATCGATCCTCCGAGTCGTCAGCCAGATGCATCGATGAAACAACAAACAAATTACGATCAGGTAAAAAATAACTACATTTTTTATATATTTAATAAATTCGAATTTAAATTAACTAACAAATAAATCGTTGGTAATAAATCTGATGTGATAACCATTTATTTATCGCAACATTTTTTCTACATAGAGGAATACTTACTACAATTTTAATAATACATTATTACTTTATTAATTTACTTTATTAATTCCTTTATTAAAATAATATATTCAAAATTGAATAACAGACAGTAATGTTCAAAATGCTATAATGATAAAAATAAATAATGATGATAAGAAAGGAAATAATGGTATACTAGAAATATGTGCTACTTTTATATCACAAAAATACTGTACAGAATATTGTATTTAAAAGATAATGGGCATCATTAATAGCGTATTTTCTTAATTAGTATGATTTTTTAATCATTTTAATTTTTTTATTTATAGGCTGCATTATATAGATTAAGTGGCGACAGAAATCCTTTGCACATTGATTCAAATATATCAATAATGGGAGGCTTTAAACAACCAATTCTACATGGATTATGTTCTCTTGGATTTTCTGTTCGTCATGTTCTTCAAACTTACGCTGGCGGTGATCCAAGCCTATTTAAGGCTGTAAAGGTAGATATTCATATAATTAATGTTATTTGCATAAGGGTGAGGCACCTAATACAGGCCACCTGAATAACTTGCTTGCTTGTAATAATAGAAAAAGAGTGTCAGGTAGAAGGTTTCAAGGAGCAAATAGCATGATATTAATAGTTTTTTTGTTGGTGTAGGCATAGAGGAAATATGAAGGTTAAACTTGTTTTTTTGAATGGGATAATATTGTTTTTTATTTATATTCTGATAGAGCTTTTCAAGATGAATACAATGACCTATAAATGAAGGTCATTTCAAGGTATACAAGGTCAACTGTAGTATCTTACTAAGTTGCATATTGGCGTAAAGTGTTCGAAATTATGACCCTGTACTTCGATGCATTTCCTAAGGTGTGCTGATACGGAAGATAAGTATTGTGTTGATGAGAGCTTATTAGGCACATAAGTACGGTTCTTGCGATGTCTGGGTTGTATGCCTATAACCCGCAGATGATGGGTACGAATACTCGTGCTTCATCCAAACGGCACAAGGTCAGATTGCATAGGGAAATTAACCGCAAGACTCGTCGTCAGCCATAAGGAGTTTTATTCTGGGATTACTTCTGATTTGGCTAGATATGAGGCATTCAGTGGCACTCAACACTGAGTTCTAAGGGGACCGTAAGGAGGTGAGATAAGTTGACTTGGCCGGTGTAGGCCTGCTAGCTTGGCCAAAATTAACTGCACCGCTCAGCGGCTATGATTAATATCAGCTACATCAGCCCTAACCCTCAGATATGAAAGACACTGCACGTCAAATTTCATTCGAATCAATTGCAATGCCAACTATTATACGCTCCTTCATGTTTTCTCTGCTTGCTGATATTTCGCCGTACACTTTTTGCTTCAATTTTCCCAGAAATGAAAATCCATAAGTATTAAGTCTGGGGAATGCATGGGCCACCTATTATTTCCTGACCGACTGGCTCAACTATTTCTAAATATCCTGCAAGACATCTATCTTGCTGGTACCACATTGACTGTCATATATGTCTAAAGGAATATCTTCTAATAGCAGTGGCAAATTTCTACTAAAATCTGGATATATTTGTGACTATTTAATTGATATCGTGCTATGTGCTCCTCAAAATCAAACAACTTTTGCCTGACACTTTTTTTCTATTATTACAAGCAAGCAAGTTATTCAGGTGACCTGTTTTAGATGCCACATCCTACATATTTCAATGCTTTAACACTTTCATGGCAGGGCATTTTGGGCTATATTTTTTATTACCAACGAGCACTAAACCACCATTAATTATTATAAGAAACTATTAAAATTGTTATTATATGAATTTTTGGATATAATAATCATATTCTTTTATTTAAAGTATTAGAAATTTTGAATATAAATATGTGATGCTCATTATTTAATTTGATTTAAATTAGATAGACTACTCTTTTCAACTGTAAAGGATTATACTTATCTTTAGCAATGAATTTAATCAATCTTATCTAACTATACTAAATAAAGATAAAATACTAGATTCACTTAAATGTGACGTTCATTGCCCGGTAACGCCCGTTAACGAGTACAATCACATATAAGGAACATCCGCTGATAATCTCTGCAAGCATAGATATATATACGTAGTATCTGTCATAAAAGTGTTATGCATGCAATATATACAACTGAATCAATTATTTGGTTACATTTCCAAGACTTAAAGTATTGTTTTTCAAATATTTAAATCATTGAATATTGTATGTAAATTAATTTTATTAATAAATTGTAGACTCGTTTTGCAAGAACAGTAATTCCAGGACAGACATTGCGAACAGATATGTGGCAAGAAGGAAATAGAATACATTTCCAAACATATGTTGTAGGAGAAAATTCGCCAGTTTTAACAGGTAAATTAATAGAAATTATATATTATCTATGTTTCACATAGTAACTGTATGAGATATAATATATTATTTTTTATAATATTTTAGAAACAAATGAATAAAATAAATTTTTAATTATATATTTTAACTATTAAAATAACATCCATTTAATTTCATGCTTAACTAAATTATAACTATGCCCTTTAAAATATATTGAATTTTTTATGATAAACTTAAAACACAATTTCATGAAAAATAACTAAGGATAAGCATATACTATTATAATTCTTAACTGACCATATATTTTTGAGTAAAGTACTATTTTTATTATTACATATTTCAAACAAAAACCAGTTGTAGATAATCAAACATGAATTTCATATTTTTCGATTTCATGTAAGGAAATTGTTGAAATTAATCATAAAATTTCATGTAATTACTTTTTTTGTTAGAAATGACTACTAAAGATAATAATTTAAATTTCTCAATTACAGGTGGTTATGTCGATTTAAAACGCACAATATCCATGGAGCCAACAGTGAATCTTGTATCTGGCAGTGAGCCTCTTGAAAGTGATGCAGTTTTTAAAACAATTGGTGAATATGTAAAAGCAAATCCAGAACAAGTGAAGAAAATAAATGGAGTATTTCTTTATCATATTTTAGTGAAAGAGCAACCTAAAGCAATATGGAGTAAGCATATTTGTTTATGTTAATTAAGACTTTCTGAATATAGTTTTCAATCGATTTTTATTATTCCAAAAAGCTCTAGATTTGAAAAAACCTGAAGTATATAAAGGAAAACCGAAATCAGGCACAGCTGATGCAACATTAACTCTTGAAGATACTGATATGATGCAAATGGTAAATCTTCATTTAATATAGATTTATTTATATAATTACTATTATTTCGTGCTAACATGATATTTTAATTAGTATATTTATTATATCAATTACTTTATTCATAGGCTTTAGGTAAATTAAATCCACAAATGGCATTTATGCGAGGAAAGCTAAAGATTTCTGGAAATATTATGCTTACTCAAAAATTAAAAACACTTATAGAAGCTGGTAAATCAAAACTGTAGTATTAAAAATATTGTTGAATTACAGTCGAATTTGTTATTAAATATTTTTATAGCAGTTTTTATTTACTTTGGATATTAGTAGCATGGCTAGGGGCAAAACAGGACTTAAATATTAACATATTTGTTTTATACTGTGAATTTACAAATTATATTTCTGTACTGAATTTTTAATAAATCTAAATATATATATTTTATTACTTTAAATTTTTATATTTTTTTCAATTTTTATCAATATCAAAATAAGATAATCAAATAAAATGGATTAATTTTATTATTATTATGATTTTATAATTATATAGAATTAAAAAAAAATCGTTTGATTCTTATTTGCCTCTATATTATTTACAGATTTTTAAAGTTCTTTTTGTAAAAATTGATTATTTTCAGATTTTAAAAAAGTACATTCAAAATTTGATGTATCTTTTCATTATCATATCTTTGATATTCGAAAAATTAAATTCCTCTTTTCCTTTAAACAAAGATTACTATATTTTGATACCAATTTTTTTCTATCAATAATCATTATTAACCGTAAATTATCAATCTTTTTAATAGATATTTTTTCGTATTTGTAAAAGTAGTACCAATCTAATTGAATAAAATCTGATACATTCACCATATTTAATTGTTGATGCACTTATAACTATTGAATTAACATTTGAAAGTTAATCGTAAGATTTCGTAGACGCAAGATAAGTGCCATACACAAAATATTGAACCTTTGTGGCGGAAAAAAAAGTGAATATCCTGAGGAAAACTTTCCAAATATACTATTTAGACTGCTTAGCTGCATTTTTATTCCGACATCGATATAATTTTGACTATCCTATAATTAAATTTTTTGCAATTATGCCCGAAATATTTCCAATTTCACATAATAGAAATAAAGTATAAAATTTAACGGATATTATAATTCTTTTAAGTAAATTTGCAATTTTGTGACTTTTTACTATTTTGAGTACTAATATTTTAGGTAGTTTTATATATTTACAAAAGTTACAATTTAACTGATTTAAATGATTTTAAATTCCGATTTACTAATATAGCCTAACGCTATCTAATGATAATCATCGTCAGGTGGCTAACCATGCATGTTGTAATTCAAAATCATTGAAATTAATGGATATATATAAGGAAAATTTATGAATTGGTAAGTAATGTGACCCTTCACCCATTACGTCATATAGTCAAAATTTTCATACAATGTATGCAATGCATTGATCACTTAAAGAAACAATTAAGTATACAACAAATCGTACAGAAATACATATGTATATCTTTAAAAAATTAGAGAATAGGCATTTATTTTCTATAAAAATTATAAAATATAGAGTAAATACTATAATGTTAGTTATTTTTATTTATGGTTCAGCATTTAGTAATACGTAAAAATGATTCAGATAAAATATTATAAATTGTTCCTTCAAAATTATTACAGTTACTGATATAAATTTCTTTTTTATTAAATATGACAATCAGTTTACAACAATATCATATCATCATTTTTGTTATTTAGATAATTATTAGCAAACTGAGTAATATTTACTTCAAAATATTTTTTTATTTTGCATCAATATATTATTAAAAGATTAAAATATAGATAAAAATTTTGTAATCTAATTCTTTTTATAAACAAATAGATT
Organism: Eufriesea mexicana; assembly: GCF_001483705.2. Taxonomy (NCBI): domain Eukaryota; kingdom Metazoa; phylum Arthropoda; class Insecta; order Hymenoptera; family Apidae; genus Eufriesea; species Eufriesea mexicana. The sequence continues at coordinate 867,961 of NW_016908500.1, read as the reverse complement.
AACAAATTGATTTGTACTTTTTAATAAAACAAGAAAATTATAATTATATAAAATTATGCCATAATAAAGTATAATATGAAACGATATCAATATACAGCGCCAGAATAAATTTGCACTTAATTTATAGAATACATTCATGGAAAGTCAAATTATTAAAGCAAATTCACAATGCGACTACGCCAAACTATTTCGAAACCAGCGCACCTAGTGGCTTTACGAAGTATTACACACTTCAAATTTGATGTTCAAATCGTAACGAATAATTTTTTAGTAAATTTCAAGATACGAAAATAATAATCTTGAAACACAATCTACAAAAGTTCTTGACAGTAACAAAACTCAGTGTAATTTAAATAATAATAAAGATGAACGATACACGCTCTAAAAAGAAAGAGAAGTGTCAGCACATACAGGTGTTTGTTCGTGTTAGGTAATTGAATGAGTTTTGTTTCAAATTTTCATTGCAAGAAATTGTCAATCAAAAGATGAAAATCAAAAATTAAGTTATTTAAAACCAAAAATTAAATCTTCAAATTAAGTTATTTTAATAAATAAAATACATTAATATTTTATGCGTCATAGACGTTATGTTTGTTATAATATTATTAATGTAGTGAAATGTAAATAAAATATGTAAACTATAAAATTTGATATAAAAAAAGATTTGATCTTTATATTATAGGTGATATATTTTTTCCTTTATATTAAAGCTAAATAAATTTAAATAAATTTATTAATAATATTCACTGCAGAACACCCGTTCAAATATATAATTCAATAATAATTAATATAGTTTACTCCTATATAGAAGGTCTAATCTTGACTATCTGTTAATACCTAATTTTTTATTTTTGTTAGGCCAATAAATAATTCTGAACAAAATAATAAGTCTACAGATATATTAGAAATTGTTAATGATAATGAGATAATAATACATGAACACTCACAAGATAAATTTTCTAGAAAGTTTAAATTTAATAATATATTTGGACCTTCATCAAAACAGGTATATTCTTATAAATAATAAACACATATATTTAAATTAAGAATATATTTTTTAAAATATTTTTATATTTTTTGATAGATCGATGTATATAATATTGTTGTTAGTCCATTATTGGAACAAGTTTTAGCTGGATATAATTGTACAGTTTTTGCATATGGTCAAACTGGTACAGGAAAAACATTTACAATGGAAGGAATTAATAATTATGCAAATTTACATTGGCACAGTGTAAGAAATTCTTTATATAAAGTTATTTATATAATATAAAATTTATTTCAGCAATAATTTAAATATAAATTACATAATAGTAAGTATTTAATTAAGTAATGAAAATAATCAACATTAATATAAAACATTTACATCGAAGTACAATATAATTGTAGTTAAGTAATTTACAAAAATATCAAATGATGAATTACAAGTGTACTGATAAATAATAAATTAAGAACAAATTGTACATTCGTTGTTCACAAAATATTGAAATATCGTATTAGAAATAAAGTAATAATAATAATAATTACTTAAAAGGTATTTTTCAAAGTAATAAGGAATAGTGAAAAAAGATATACATTTGCATTATTATAATTTGAAAATAAATGTCATATCATTATTTCTTTATTATTGTTGTAAAATAGATATAACATGTATAATAAATATTAATAGTCTTTATTTATTAATTATATAAGATATAAAGTAAAAGAATTAATGTCATATTAAAATATAAAATGAAATATATAATATGTAATGTTATTTATATTTAATATAGGACTCATCTGCTGGTATGATACCACGATCTTTAAGCCACTTATTTGACAAGCTAGAATTACTGGAAGTACAAGAGTATACAATTAAAGTTAGTTTTCTTGAATTATATAATGAAGACTTGTTTGATCTTCTATCACCTAGTAATGATTCGTCTAAAATAAGGTATGTACTAATATAAAAGTAATATCTAATTATGTCATTAATTTCTTTTATTTACTTAAAATGTAAAAAACTAATATATCTAAGATGACATTAATTAATAGATTATATGAAGATGTATCTAAAAAGGGCGCAATAATTATACATGGATTGGAAGAAGTAACAATACACAACACAAATGAAGTTTATAAAATTCTTAAAAAGGGATCAGAAAAGAGGCAAACAGCTGCAACATTGATGAATACTCAATCTAGGTCATTATTTTATATATATGTTTGAAAATTAAAATAAATAATTAGTGGTAGGAGATACAAGGGAAAGTAAGAATATTTTTACTACTTTCATACAAAATTATTTTATATTTATGCTTTCTGTAATTATAAACAGCATTTGATAAACAATATCTTTTAAGTATCATTAATTAATATGTAATTACAATGTTAAAGTAAAAATTCATTGTTTAAAAGATGTTGAATATTTGGAAATATTACTTACTTTTTTATACTATTCTCAATATAACAAGTAATAAAGAAATTTTCTTATTTTTCCACTACATTTTATTAATTATTTCAGATGCTTATAAACACTTCATAAATCATATACTTTTATTATCTGAAATATGTCATTCATTATTTTAACATACAAAATTTTTCAAATATTATTATAGCCGATCTCATGCAATATTTTCAATTACTGTACATATAAAAGAAAATGTTATTGATGGGGAAGAGATCCTAAAAACAGGAAAATTAAATTTGGTGGATCTAGCTGGTAGTGAAAATGTTGGAAAATCTGGTGCTGTTGACAGGAGAGCAAGAGAAGCTGGTAACATTAATCAGTCTTTATTAACTCTCGGTAGAGTTATAACAGCTCTTGTTGAAAGAGCTCCTCATATACCTTACCGGTAACAAATACAAATATTTTGTTTTTTTATTATAAAATTTATAATATAATTTATTATATTATTATCCTTCATACTGCATAGAGAATCCAAACTCACAAGACTACTACAGGAATCATTAGGTGGTCGTACAAAAACGTCGATTATTGCAACTATATCTCCTGCTAGTATTAATCTTGAGGAAACATTATCTACGCTAGATTATGCACATCGCGCAAAAAATATTACTAACCGCCCAGAAATAAATCAAAAACTTTCAAAACGGGAATTTCTGAAACAATATACAGAAGAAATTGAAAAACTGCGGAGAGACTTATTCGCTACACGCGAAAGAAATGGTGTTTATCTTGCAGATGATAACTATAAAGAAATGCAAACATTAATATCACGACAAACTAAAGAAATAGAAGAAAAAATTAATCGTATAAAAGCACTTGAAAAAACTATGCAAGACAAGGAGGTACATTTTTATTAAGAAATTTTATTAATCATTCTCTACTGTGACTGCTTTTTATAATTTTAATATAATATTTTCCTTTTATTCTTTAGAAAATATACAATGAACTTGAATTGCAAAACGTAGCACAGACAAAAGAATTACATGAAGTCAAAAATAAATTAAGTAATGTTACTACTGCACTTAAATCGACAAATCATCGATTAAAATTGAACGCGCAAGAACGAGATGAACAAAAGTATTTAATAGAAAAACATATAAATACAGAACAGTCTTTATTATCTCAAGCTCAGTCTTTACTAGGTGTTGCAGATACAGCAGTAACAGATTCATATAAATTACACGATAAAATTGAACGAAAAAGGTTTGTCCATTATATTTACACTTTTTAAAGTATGTAAATGCTAATTTTTAAGCATATAAAGTTTTTGATATAAAGATAATAATTTTTTTGTAATTTTGCTTTCCAGTGAAACAGAGAAAAAATTTGAAGTTCTCGGTGAAACTTTTAAAAACAATGTTATTAAAGGTTTCCAAAATATTGAAAAAGATGTCTCAATGTGTGGTACAAAATTAAAGGAATTTTTTACATCAATGAAAAATGATCATGGTAACAATAGTTTCTATACTCAATATATTATTTATTTCTCGTTATCTTTACACTATCTATTAATTTTTATTTCTTTTTTTCTATTAAATACAGAAACATCTATTAAATTTGATGGTATTGACATGTCAATACATCAATTTGGAACAAATGTTCCTAATCAGTCTGATACTAATAATTTAATGAAAAGTATAAATAAATTTGTACGTATTTGTTAAGTTTTATAAAATTAAAAATTTTATATTAATGTTTTCTTATTCCTAATTATTAAAAGTTATAATATATTTCTTTTTCCTTTTGTGTCATAGTATTCAGATTATCAAAATTGGATAAGAAATGAAGTAAAAAATACAATAAGTACAATAGAATCTGAACATGAATTAATGAGTGTCGTTTTTTTGAAATTGGCTCAAAACATCGACAATATAATAGAAAATGAAATAATTAAAAACTTACAAATTATAACAAATAATGTATCTGAGAAATTGAAACAAACTTTAACTCTTGTAAACGAAACGATAGATTCTACTTGTAATTATAAACTGGAAACTTATGATTATGTGTTTAAAAATGTTAAGATCATTACGGAAAATATCGAAATGCTTTATAAAAAGCAAGAATTTAGTGAAAAGGAACTTTTATTTTCTCAAGTATGAAAAATATAATTTTTTATTGAATTATTTTAGTTTCAGAATTACCGAACTATTATGTTTTTTAGATGATGGAAAGTGTATTTTCTCAGTTCAACAACTTAAATAAAAGTCGAAAAGAGTACTACTCTACTGTCGCTAATAAATGTGATTGTGTTCACAAAATTTGTAATGAAGCTAATGAGCAAATAACAAATAATTCTGATATGAATGTTAAAATGAGTAACAAATTAAAAGAACACATACGAAGAGATATAGAAAAAATTGAAGATAATCTTCTTCTTGGGACAAAACATGTAATTTTCATGTGTGATTTATCATTTTTTATTTAGCAAAAAAGTTTATTTTTTTGTACGTTTTCCAAGAAAAAAAAATATTAGTATTAATTTGTAATGTGTTATATTTTATTTTACCAATAGACCGAAGAAATTGTATATAGAACTACAGAACAAGGAAAAGATTTGATAAATGACTTAAATTCGAATGTAAATGAAAGCTGTAACATATTGAAGCAATATAACGGTATTATTGAATGCGATATTAAGGAAATGCAGGGGAAAATGGATGTAGATAAGAATATAATACTTTCGTTAATCAATGTAAAATTATTAACAGTTTTTAATTTTGTTTATAATAAAATATTAAATGTCAACTTTAACATATATAATTTCATTGTTATAGGATGCACATAAAGTAACTTCAAATGTTACTGAAAACCATACAAAATGCGTGAACGATAAAAGAGTTAAAACTTGTGATATTTTTCAAGAAATATGCACGAAATTGGACAATCAAATGATGGAATCTTGTGTGTGGACTGATGATGTTGTCAACCAAATACAATCAACAGTTAATAAAATTAACAAATTTTTTGATGAGGATGTACAACGTGATATTCCAACAGGTTTATTTTCATATGTAAATTTGAAAACAAAAAGAAAAAAAGGAATGAATACGCATAAATAATTTATTATATGAACTTTTTTGTAGGAATGACTCCAGCTAAGAAAAATTTTTCTTATCCTCGCCAATTTACTGTAACTTCACCGCATGAACGAATTCTACAAAGAGCTAGGGAAGCTGGGCAATTTCTCGAAACAGCAGAAAATGATGTAAGTAGTATACATGATAAAATCTATTTTATATGCTTTTAACATTATATAACATTTTTATATTATTATGTTTCATATATGATAAGTATATACAAGAAGATACATCCATAAATGGTGAAATAACAATGAAGCAAATTGCAAATTCAACAACATTATCTGAAATTACACTTGTATCTTCTTCAATTGATAATACATTATTTACTTCATCAATATTAAATAATGATATATTATCAAAACACACAAGCTCTTGTTCTATGAATTCTAAGATTGAAAATATTACACAAACTTCAGACGTTTCTTCAATATCTATGCAATCCCATATTCAATCTGAAGCACCAAATTATGCAAGGGTAAAGACTTGTCATCAATGATACCTATATTTCTTTACTTATTTTCCATAATATTTATAATATGATTAGTAAATAATTTGTAATTTACTACTTAGAAATTATTCTTATAGGATGAAAATAAAGAGAATGATTATGGTATCATCACACATCAAAATGGAAAACGCTTGGGGCACATATCTGATACTTAATTTTCTTTAAAACTTAACAACTTTTACATGAAGACATGATTGTAACATTCTACAATCTTTATTTTGTATATTCGTTGCAATTATAAACATATGAAGTATTTCACGAAGTTCATAAAATATGATGTTTATTAAGTATTTACATAAAAATAAAATCATATTAAATCTTTTCTTTTATTTCCTAATGTAATACAATCAAACATTTTAATATAAGTCATTATTTAATATCTAACATACTTTAATAAATTAAAATTTACATTTGATATATATTTTAGTTGTATTTGTTATATATTGTGAACGATTTAAAATTTTTAAATATCTATTCTTTTTACTATATTTTACATAATATTTGTAACATTTTTTAAGGGAGTATTTTAGTGCAACATTATCTCTGAAAATTTCTTGCAAAAAAGCAGCAAAATTTTTGCATATTTTCTAATAGAAGATTCTTAATTCATATTGGCGAGTGTCAGAACTGCGTAGTAACAAATCGAGCGATTGTTGGCGCGAGTGATGTGTCAAAACGATATGAAAGTGGATCGAGCATGAAGAACGAATGAGTCCCTAAAACAGAATTTTCGGTCGCTTGCAATGCGTAGTATAAATGGATATAAAAAGGGATGCCAAGGAATGCGAGAGTCAGTGCTAGTTGAGAGTGCAAGTAAGCTTTGCCAGTCAGTGTGAAGAGTCGGTTACGAGAGTTAGTTTGAACAATCTATTTTGTATTTTATTTTATGTATAATAAATATTATAATCGTTAAAGAAAGAAAGTTCTGTCACTGCTGCCATTCCTACAATATCTTTTTATGCAAAATTTGATGACTTGTCCGAATTAAAAAAAAAAAATATTAGACATTTCATTTAAAAAACTGAAAATGACCCTAATATCTCACTAAAAGAGCAAAGTAATAAAAAACAGATTAGGAGACACTGTGTGTCTCCTTAGATACCATGCAACTTTTGTTTGAAACATTTTTTCACACAACGAATAACTTACGAGTACTTCCAGAACATTTTACTTATAAAACAATAATAGCTATTTCTACGATTATAAAGCTCAAAGACACATTCTTCTATATATTATTTTAAGCGATCTACAAAAAATTTACTTACTATTAGGAGAATATCTACTTTATAAATTAAGGTTATGCAGATATATATATGTATGTGTGGGGAGAGAGAAAAGAAGAGAGAAAATTAGAAAATTTAAAAAAAATAGCAATGCTTTCTGTACAAACTGTGTTTTGAAAGTAAAGAAGCTTTGGTAATGTCACAGAGGTAGAAAAGTAGGATATTCTTCTGAATGACACCCCCAGCCGATCTACGAAATTTGGAAAGAAGAGGTAATCAAGTTCCGAGATACAAATAAAGAACTTTTACCATCGAATGTATCAACTGTGCTTGTGATGTCTTATGGACACATGCATATAGATGGGATTTAATTGCATGATGTCAAGTATTTTTCGCAAATATCTCGAAAACTAAGATCGAGTTAGGTCTTTTACCATAATTGGTAAAAGAAAAAGTTGTTCAAAATACCGCCCTTTATAACATATTTCAAAATCATCGAAATCGAAAATGAGCTAGCTCATCGACAAGATTTATCAATTATGTATATATATTCAACACGCCTCATAATTTCATCTTTATTATGTGTTTATATTTGTAAGTAAACAGTAAATCGGTGAACTGAAAAGTTTTTTATTCGTATCTCAGAAACTATTAAATTCCTGAACTTAAAATTTTATATTTGGCAAACACTCTTCATTCCCTTTTATCCTTTTAAATTTCGTATCGATCAGCCCTGGGTGTCATTTGAAAGTACAGTCAAAAAATATGTACTTACTGTGTAGAGTTGGAAAGATGATTAGTAGCACAGCATACAGGAGCACACAGGACTTTTCGCTTCACCTTTAATGCCTTCGAAACTCTATTTTTACATTTTTAACGACATACACTACATAATAGTAAGATAAATTTTATCGACATGGTTTTGTTTTATATTATTAATCAACACTTATTTTGTTTACATTACTGCTTTATCTTACTTATTTGCTCTATTTCATTCGTATCCTATTCACTTTTTATCACGCGCTATATGTTCTGATTTTAGATATAACATTTTTTATCAATAATGAAAATTTGTGTGTCCTATCTTTGTAATAATTTATCATACATAATTTATTATAATAAATTATGTGAGAGAAATTGATCTTATTATGGATATTCTAGCCTCTTTTAAAGGCTTTGTTTCGATCTCTTCATAATATATACAGAATGTTATTGAAGAGTTATTGAAAACATGTTCTATAAAATTAATATCGTACAATACGTATTGTATCATACTTTTCATAAGTATAGAAGGTGGTAAAAAATCAATTGTTCTTTTAACACGTTGATCACTCACAAATCTCCTTTCAGACAATTTTATTCGGCTTTCACTTATGTCAGATCAATACTTTATAAATTACCATTGCATGAAAAATTTCAAATTGTGAAGAGATGTATAAATTCTTTACTTATAAATGGTGCAAAGAAAATGAAAGTTTAATTTTTACTTTTATAAAAAATTAAAGTAAACACTTTTATTCTTCTCCAATTTTTTCAATTTAAGCGCCGTTCTGCTGGACTACACAATGAAACTAATTACAAATTACAAATTTCGGATACAATTTCTTTTACTACGCTTGAAGAATGTTCGGCAGTGAATAAGAAAACGGTAAGAATAAAACAGATCCGTGTCTTATTCGCAACGCGTTAAATATTTTAAATATTTTATTCAAAAGTGGAAACCGCTTGACTAAAATAAGATGAAATTCCAGAATGTATAAAATAGTTGTACTTTTGTTTATATGTATTACATTTTCTTAAAAAGATGGATTACGTTCTTCAATATTAGTGACAAAAATTTCGTTGATTGAAGTACTTGAACACGTTAACTTTTACAAAGTTGTAGATGTTGCCGAATTATTCGTAATACTGTCATATGCGAGATTCTTAATCGACGAGCAGTACCATGTGAACCCATAAATAACCGATAACCTCCTTTTCTTGCTCTAATGGTTTTAAGGTCGACTTACATTGCGATATTTAATAAGATAATGTAATAATAATTCATAATCTCCACAGTGTTGAACTAGCTACTGACAATTTAAAATATTTCCTGGTCAAAATTGTTACTGATTTACAATATATTTTGCAAGCTACAGATTATGTTTTTGTTGATTCTTCAATAACATGAAACATTTGATAATCATTTCTGTATTGAGTATAACAACATTGCATCACAATATGAATCCTTTCCTCACTGACAATGAGTACATACCAATAACAAACTGATCATAAATAGTGTATTAATATATATTGTTAAACAGCCAAACGTTGTAACTGATTATTTACTTTGTATGAATTATACGCAGTAGTAGGAATAAAATTTTGTTAATATCTTGAAAACTAAAGCCAGTCTAATAATATTATAATGAAAAAGTTGTTCAAAATTTTGTCCTTTTTAATATATTTCAAGGTCATCAAAATCTGGGAAGACCCAGTTAATACTGAACTTGGCCAATTAATGTTGTCTAATTAGGTTAGGTCGGATTCGAGCAGTTTCTGGTCGTCATCAGGCGATCGGTCACGTAAGCCGTATAATGATTTTTTTGAACTACCTCTTATAACGTTCGTCTTCCAGTCGCTACAATGTTCTATATAAACATAATTAAATGAGCGGTGATTCCTTACAATGTGTCCATGACATACACATATATGTAACAACCAAAGTAGTAGTATCAACAATTTGCAAATAAATGTTGCTAGGAACCTCATTCTTTATAACATACTTCAAAATCATCGAAATCAATCCATGTTTTTTGCAGTGTTTTTAATTCTATGTTTTTCCAAAAAAGTTAATGAAAACATTATTTTGTTAATTTATGTTTCTTTTTAATGTTAAAATATAGCTCTTATGAAAAAAAATAAAGACAATTAGAGTAAAGTTGCTAAAGTAAATTTTCATTTTTTTGTTCTTTTTCTTAGTCTTATAAGAACGCTTCAGAGGCTGTTATAGACACAGAATGTAATTTGTACTCTAAAAATAAATAAGCATAGTAGTGATGAATATGCAAGTCGACATAAAATAGAATTCGTAGGCGATCTTTAGATTACGTAAACCGATGACTTATAACATCGTACGTACTCATCCAGGTTCATGTAAGATTCTGTTATTTTTCTCAAAAATGATTATATTTTATACATGCATATACATATGTATGTATATATATTTACAGTCTCAATATGACCGTGATTGATGTCACGAACGTTTAATAATTGGTTGCAGATGCATATATTTTCTTTTTATCCTTTTCCTGCGTTCTCTTCCTGAAACATTTTATACAGACTATAGTGATTCTCAGATGCGAAAGACGCAAAGAGAAACGAAAGGCAACGTAACAGATTTGAACAATCCTTAGCCAAATATGGTCCAGGAATTATATCTGCCTGAGCGCAATATATATTCAAAATATCGATGTTATGTGTTTTACAACTTATAATTCACATGTTAACGTACAATTAGCTGCATTTTTCATCAACTCACACGAGTCATGCAATTTACCATTATATTCGACTTTGGTTGGAAATAGAAAAAATTTGTAAAAAAAAAAAACTAATTGATATAGGAAAATCTATTTTCGTACAACTTTACATTTTCATAGGTGCATTAAAACATGCAAATTTACCTTCTTTTCTTAATGGAATTTGATGTTTTTATATATATCATTTTATTGGAATATTTTAAAATATATCAGGATATGATATTCAGAAAATCAACACTTCATGAGATATTCCAATTTTTTAATAATTCGCATGTTTTGTTGAAGATATTCTACAAATGTTAATTTTAAATACTTGTGGACATAAAATATATTAATAATTAACAACATTCACTCCGATAAGATAAAAAAAGTTCATATATTCACTTGTTTTATACTTGGCAACAGAAATGTTGTGTACACTGCAAGGATATAGAATAATACGTATTCCCGTGTATGATTCATACAAATGTATGATTATAAATTTCATCTCCTCATCTTCACTCGTAAAATAACCACTACTAATATATCATGCGTTTTTGCAACTATACAATTTTTATGCATAGTGTACCTCCTTATTACTTAAAGTGATACAGATATTTCAAATGAACAAAGTAGGGCTCTTATTATTGCTTGGATTTACGGGTAATTCTAGTAGTGAGTATTCGAATTTCGAGTATATGAGTATTAAATTGAATATCCAAATTCGAGTATCCGTGTACTCTTCTTTTCAATTGATGACTTAAAATAAAGTTGTTTTAATTTGGATTCTAAGTAAATGGAAGAAAGGAGTAAGAGATTTAAAATGATTAACACAAAAGAAGGTGGAAAAGTAATTCTCCATAATTTAAAAAAACTTTATTTTAAGTCATCAATGGGAAAGATCCCAATCCAGATACTCAGACCTGTATACTCAAATTCGAATTTCGGATCGAGTTACGGTGAGTATTTCGAGTGCTCGGATATTCGAATAGTAAAAGCACTATAATTATAGAACAAGGTCAGTGAGATGTCCTATACAACATAATAAAATAATAAAACAAAATTGACTTTACCTTTACATCAAACCATTATAAAACAACGAAAATGATAAATTAAAAAACTGAACTTTCTTTGATGAAGCACATTACAAACAAAAGTAAATAATCTTAATTAACTATTTTTAATTACTCAGTAGTTAAATATATCTCTTCAATCACAGCCCATAATTCTATTGCGATAGTGTTAAAACTTTATAATAAAATATTAAAATATTCTGTTATCAATAAAAATAATCTGCAAAACAAATTAATAGCGAAGTGATATAATATTAAAAAAAATTCTTTAGAAAACATAAATGAAATCAATACCAAAGAAACGTGACGAAATAATTTAATGATTTTATTATAATTAGTATTTTTTAGAATGTCTTTTGCTCAATAAGTTTGACGAAATTATTATGCTATTAATTTCATAACCCAAATTAAAAGAATTATTATGATTCCTTATTTTGTAATCGTAAGCATAAGCCATGATGTCATTGTTTTGTTTCATAATTTTATTATATTAATTTAGTGTCTAAATTATACAGTTTAAAATAAAATAGTAATTTACTATCTTCTCATTTTTCATATTTCGATTAAATTTTTTTCTTGCCTAAATAATATAATAATTTTATATGTAATATTTTACATAAATCACAAATGATTCAGTTATCAACTTTCTGTCTATAAGTTAGTATATATATCTTTTTATGCATAATGTGCTTGCTATGTATGTATGTAAATTAAATATAATTTTACTGAAAAATACTGGTAAAGATACAAAATTGGTTAAAATATATAGTAATGCCAAAAAAATAAAAAAACATGGTTTGTATTACTCTTTAAAAACAAAAGTGATATACTTAAATAGCCTTATATAATTAAATACAAAATCTAGATATTTTACTTAAAACCATTTTAGCTTAATAATCTCAACATACTAAGTTTTCCAACATACATAAAAATCATTTGTTAATGAATTTGAATACAATGTGTTTATCATTTTTTGTACAAAAGCATCTGTTTTAAGTATCACGTTTGATTTTTAATATTTAGTATGTTTTTCATTGATTTTTCAAATTCGATAATATTCTATTAAATGCACAGTTAGATTTTATAATGAAATTTTGAAATAAGCATAAATTAGTTAAGACTTTTAAATAATTATTACCTTACTAAAAATAAAAATTTTCTGGATTGTGCGATTTTTTAATATTGTTTTTATACCTTCTATTAGTATATTTAGTTATATACATATTTATCTATTGTGTTATCAATATTTCTTGATACCAAAAGTAATCTTACAACAACACTACCACACTATTTCAAATCTCATTATATGATACAAATTATATACACTAATTTCATATTAATGAATCAGCAGTTTTCAAATCAAAGTCTTGTTAATTTTTTTTAATAGAATCATATGAATTTTTTTTTCATATTATTGTTAAAGAAAGTTATGATCAAACACATAAACAAGCATCATCCTCATGGTGTAACACATTTTTTAGCTATTAGCCGCTTTGTTAATGTCACAAATACACAGATCGTTTAGATTAAATTGTTTAAATCTAGAGATCACTTATTTACATTCCCTTAAATAACGCAGCATACTATTCAAATATGTAAATTATACCTGTGATAATATTTGTTTGTCCACATCTAAGCTACAGAATGTAATTTGTTGTAAATTGTAATTTAATAAATTAAATTTACTGATATGCAAAAAATAAACTGCATTTTAACATGTGTTCTAATTGTATAACTATTATTTTCATAGAAAATATATTTTTGTATATCTCCTATTTTCACTAACATAAATTTAGTATTATGTGAATAAACATGTAATACATTGTATCGGTTAAATCTGTTTTAATGCCTTTTATATTATGAAATAAAAATCATAACACTATTAGAAGTACAATCTGTATTTATTTCCATGTAAAGATTTTTAAAATCTGTAATTTTGTTACTTTTATATTACTTTATGTTATTACTCCTTATTATATAGTATATTAAAAAGTATACTAAAACATTTAAGATAAAGGTATTTTAAAAAATAAATTCTGGAATTCAAATTTTTTATACTTATACGTTTTTTTATTTCAAAAATTATATTGTGTCAATACTTTCGCCCACCATTGTATTTATTCTTCGAAAGAATTATATGATTATTTTTATACTTTTTATATTCAAATATTTCCTTTTAATATAGAGAAATATTTAAACTTTTAATAATATTCTAACAAAAACTCATAAAATAAAGTAAACTGTTTTAAAAGGCGCCTATATCTGGGATGTATTGTAACACGATAAGTATATTCTATAAAATATGAAATTTTCATTTAGTTTTAAAATATATGTACAAAATACATTTTTTCATGTAGTTTTATGACATGTGAATTACATGTTGCATTATTCAAATTTATTCCATAAATAACGAAGTGAATATAAGGCTACATACAAAAGAATGACTTCAACAACTGAATATTTCACACAAAAATTGATTCATTTCTTTAATATTATCTAAAACATAAAGCAGTGAAATTATACTGTAACGCCGAAATATAAAAATTACTATGTAAACGCATATATTTTGTATCTATTTCTACCATAATTAAAATATATTGAATGTTTATAAAGAAAAATTATTCATATTTCCTGTAAAAATATTACGTCTTGAGATAAAACAATTTTTAAGCAACAATAACATTAATTACTTCTCACAATGTTGAAAACAATACTAAATTTTCCTATTTTTATTAACATAGAACTTTTATTTTTATTTCTATAATATCATAGATATTATACCGAATGCTTAAATCACTTTTATAATTGTATTTGGTTTGAAATTTTTACTTTATTAGACTTTTTATCTTATATGATACAAGTCTAATCCAGATATATACAATGCATATATTATTGGAAAATTGACAGACCATGTTTATTTTTGTTATAAAAACTCCTATGAGTTAATTCCTATCATGTAAAAAAGATATTAATTATGATATAACTTTAACAATAAATTATATTTCATAACTGCAGGACTTCTATTCTCTAAAAACATAAATGAAATTTATCACAAAGTTGAAATTTTAATAAAGAAATTTAAATCTAATCTTTTACTGTCGTTACAGCATCAACATCATTATTACTAAAAGTCTGTTTCTTAAAACTTTTATATATCCAACTCTTTCTTTTATGAAAGTATCAAAAATATCCTTTCTGGTGTACATTTCCCAACAAACAACAAAAATGAAACGTCAGATTTATAATGAAATTATAAAAAATACAATCAACTTGTGTAATATAGGGTTTGCCTAATTGTTATTCGAGGCTTTCAACTAAATTTCATCTGATATTTCCTTCTCCAAAAACAATATATAATAATCAATAACAGATTAGCCTAATTATCCCTAATCCGATTCCAAAATATAAAACTAAGTAAAATTTGTAAATATGGTACAATTGATAGTAAGCTATAGAGTAGTAATAGATTAATTACAAATACATATAGATAATAGCATTGTATCGTTGAATCTTATGGCGATTTTTTTAAGTCCCCTGCTTACAGGTAGTATAATCAAGGATTTAGTTAAATGTCTGCTTTCATATTCAAATTGAGTATATCTCATTCAGTCGAACAATTGCATACACCAACCAGAACAGTGGACTAGCAGCCATCTTGACTAGCTTTTTTTCAAATTTTTTCCATTTCCTCCCACTTTATTCCCATTATAATGAGAGTCTTTGAAATCAACAAGTTGCATTGTGCTATTACAACTTCAATGGGTATAAATCAATCTCCAGGATGTTCAGGACAACTACGGTTCACTTGAAACCATTTATCAATACAACTGAAAAATATTAATTATACTACATTACTTTCATATCATTATTTATATTTATAGGAGACAATATAAAAATAAAGTGACTTTATATAATATATTTGATTTAAAATTATAAATTTATTAAATGTAACATAGTAGCTTACTTTTTGTGGTATATACACAGGCAAGGTAAGCGGGCTATAACATCTCCAGGTTGTAATTCTTCAAGACAAATAACACATTCACCTTTTTCATCAGATAATATATCTTCTACAGTGAAAATAGAAAAAAATACATTAATTGTCATCATGAAGAAAATATAAAACAGATTTCATCTTCTTTATTTATATACTTAAAGGTACAAGATATATTTAATTACTTAATCATTTAATATATTCTCATTTAATATTTTACTCATTTAACCTTTTTTATTAAATACTGAAATAAACTTACAAAATACTTTCATTATTGTTGTAATAATTTCTATTATTATTTATTAAAAGAAAATGAAAAATATGTTAATAATAAAGTTAGTTAAAATAATTATGTTAAACAGAATAAATTGGGTAAATTATAACAAATAAATATCTCATAAGAGAAATAAAATATTAAAAAATCACATAATGAAACTCTTATGGTTATAATATATTAACTATGATGAATGCTTTTAGATATATCTAACAATACTTCTGGATTCATTCCTAGTTTCTAAAACAATTTTCATTTTTTTTTTAGTAACTCATGAACATTGCCACTGTACCAAACATTAAGTGCAGATTAAGCTTATAAATTTTCCCTCTGTAAAATTAAAAAAAGCTGCTTTTTATCATAAATTAGCCATTCAGAGTGCCCTTTCAAATGAAAAGGGTTACTGACCTTTGTTATAAACAAAACATATGAAAATAAATATATATGTTTATGTATTATGTATTATGCTATTAAGTAATTTTTAAACAGTCTTAATAAATGAAACTTACTTTTTATCAATCAAAATATAATGGATTGGGATAATATAAATTACTACAGCATAAGTAAATAATATTGATGTATTTCTTATAGTACAAACCTATTAATAAAACCAATTAAATTTAATAAAATGTAAAAAAATGTTGAGAAAAAAATATCTTCAGTACTTTCCATAAAATTAAAAGAATTGAAAAAATTCAAACATAGTTAATTAAATCTTAATATTATTAAAAAGGTAAAATTTATGAACAACAATTTGGATACTATTATAATATTTTAATAATGTTGAAATAGCAACTATAGATAATAAATATTTCTATAGCCTAATTAAAACTGTTTAAAAGTTTAGCACTTCTGTGTAATCATTTTTCCATATTAAATCTAAGCATAAAGTAACAAAGTAGTAATTTATTTTTAAAAAAAATTGATTTTGAATATATAGCATTTACAGCAAATATTACACATACAATAAATAATATTCATTTGTTATCAAGAAAATTCCAATTCTTTTACATCTTATTTTAATTAAAAAATATTCATTTACTTATCTGACTCTTGCTGTATTTTTGATTTATTTACATATGTGTAAAAAAAGGAGGTAAATACAAATAATAATTTAATATCTTAAAAGTCAATTTTCATCATTCTAGTCTTCAATCTTACAGATTTAAAAAAGAATGTATTGAGGTTGATTTTCATCAATTCTATGTAGAGAATGAATCAAGTATTGATTACAAAATTACAAATAGGAACCTAACTAAAACAAATCATTCCTATAATCTATATTAGAAAAAATGACTTAAACAGAAATGTTTTAATGATACCATTATAGAATCCTTATTTTCTAATACAAATCACAAAAATAATTCATTTTAGTTAAATATCTATGTAAAATTTTGGTATGAATCCAATTTTATCCTTTGTAGAAAATAAACTAAGAACAACCCTGAAACAGGTCTCTAAAATTTACGTAATTTAGAATCAAAATGATTAAAATTGGTTACATTATTTTTATAATGTTATAATGTTTCTACTTATTTTGGCTTATATCTATAAAATATACATTCTTATTATTATATCATTTATTTCAGAACATAGTAATACATATATGCTAATTAAAGGAAAATGTTCTAAATTATTGAATAATATAAGATAAAATCTGATTATACAAAATACTAACTCACCATTGTAACTAAGACGTGGCTTGGTCAAACACATAACCAAGTGACACTCTATATCGTCTGGTAGAATAAACTTGGAGCAAACAGGACATTTTAGACCTTGAATACAAAGCAAAAAAATTATTCGTTGTTTTAATACTAAAATACTTATTGTTATGAAACTAAGAAGAATTATACCGTAAAAGATTCTTCTCACTTGATTTACAGGAACAACTTCTGTCTCAGATTCATTTAGACATGAACTTATTATAATTCCCATAATAAAATTGAAATAATTTTAACATACCCATCACAGATAATATTTTATAACTGTACAAATTTCTTTGTTTGGAATTGTTATTTTATAGTCTCAATTTAAAATTTACGCAACTACGTTAAATTCCAATCGATTTACATGTGGTTACCGGGCCAACTACTTCGACAACATGCGTCAAACAAGTACTCTTTATTTTACCCACAATTATTTCGTAAAATTTCAAGATCGCAACATAACCTTACTTTCATTTTTTCCAGATTTTATCATATTTATAATACACAAAATAATTTCAAGTTTTAGCATACTCAATAAATGCAATGAATTAATAAATAAGATTATTTTTCGAGAAATTTATGCAACATATATATTAAAAATAGTACAAGAATATTACATATTATTATTTTCCAAAATAAACAAAATCGAATCTAAAAAATTCATATTATAGCTATATTTATATATGAGTATTCTAGATGCTTGCATATTATACAAAGTTATGTAATCAATGATAACATATCATATTAGCTAATGCAAATTTACTTTTAATTCTATAGATTATACAGATTTATTTATAAGTTTCATAAATTTTATAAATTTATTTAAAGTAAATGTACTGCTATCTTATATATATATATATATAAAAAATACATATACGATAATATATATTTATAGAAGCAAAAATAATTAAAATAAATAAATACTCAGTTCTTTAAACACTATAATATACTTGTTATAAGCTAATAAACTTACCGTTGATAGACCAAATATGAGAGGGCAAGCTATGTGCTGCATAAACTCGTCCACTTTCTTCATCAGCATCGTCTGAATCAAGCTGTGGCAAACCAAGTGCTTGACCAACTCCAACTCCAACTGAAGAAGCAAGAGTGCTTTGTTCACCAGATGAGAGATCTGGTACTGAACTTAAAGAACGAGCACGTTGCCTACTATCTCCAGATACTCGAGAAGTTTGTGATTGATTTCCCTGCTGATGTTGATGTTGTAACATGTTAACAGCTCCAGGAAGAGAACGTAGCACAGATAACCCTTGCATTGCAGTTTCATTTGCTCCAGTAGAGGATTGTCCATTGCCTCCAGTAGATTGTGCCACAGTGCTTGCTTTAGTTCCCATCCCAATTTTAAGTAATAATAACGCTTTTGTCAATTTTGGTATAAGTTTTTGTCCAAAATGAAAATTTTATCCCGCAATCAGAAGAAAAATTAACATTCCAAATATTGGTCTTGGCAGTGGTACACGCACTGACACAATTTTTGCAAATAGTCCTAGCTTTCTCGTTTTTTAATGTTGTAAGAGTAGTCAAAATTTGAATCGTAACTTCAGCAATATTACAACACTCTAGGATTTAATATAGGCCGGAATTTTGTACACATACACTGTAACGGGCAAGTCATATCGTCCAAAAGCATACCAGCGGCTTGTCATGCAAAACACCCCCCGACATCTTGCTAGAAACTTCCTAGAAGTCAGTGACCAGCTGCTACGGGATATTCCATTCATATATTTAACCTGTGTATGAAGTTTAATTTCACATCAGTTTACATGAAATTTCCCTAGCATTATAAAATTTATTTATTTATTTAAGAATGTAAAATGTATTTTATTTTGTCAAATACAATCGCATAGAAAAACAAGTATTTTGAAAATATCCCTAGCCTTATTTTAAAATTTTTTAGTTGATTTATATATATTTATAATTATATAAATAATATATACATTCTTCTAACGTAAATATTTTAATATTTTTTGTCCATTTTTGTATTTAGAAAATAAACATATTTGTGTCAATATTTAAATTCGAAAATTTTGAACGAGTTACTTCATAGTAGTATCTATCTTATAGTTATATGTCTATGTTCATGCTGCTATCCTGTACGTGTAAGGTGTTTTATCTAAGCATAAGACAATATACTTTATTTTATTATTGTTAAATTAAAAGTATTATTTTAAATAATACCATTAGTAAAAATGTCTGCGTGGAGACAAGCAGGATTAAAGTAAAATATTTTCTATTTATATTAAATATTCGAATAATTAAAAAATGTTATATAATCTATGTTCACATTTTAGTTATATCAATTATTCGCAAATATCTGCTAGACTTATTAGACAAGCATTGAAATCAGACCTTCGACCAGAAGCTACAAAGCGAGATGAAGTAAATGTAAAATTTACTCAGTGGAAAGATGGTAAACCTGCTAGTATGTACATTATTTTTATATTACTCAAATACTTTAGTTGTAATATTGTTATATTTATTTTATATTATTTGTAGAAAGGTATATCATAATTCTTTGAAATAATTTAATTCTATATCCTATAAAGTCATATTTTTTCACTTTGTTATATATTTTATATGATATACATTATCATAAAACTGATGCACTTTAATTTGAAAAAGGATGAATCTACATGAAAAAATAAATTGATAACATTTTTTTAGTACAAAGCTTGATTTCAAATAAATTAGAGCTAAAGATATATAAAGCATGTATAAATTTATACTTATATATTAGATTTGTATTATTACGTTACATAACAAAAGATGATCAATAATTAATTATAAAAGTTGATGCAAATAATTAAATGATAAGAATTGTTGTAAATGACTCTTGGTTTTTGCTTTGTATTTTTGTAGTCTCTTTATAATTATTAATAATTTTCTCTCTTCTTTTTATTTCTTATTTTCATTATAGTCCATAAAAAAACATAAATCTATAAATATGTATGTATTGATCAGAAATTATAACATTCAAATTATTTTACCATTATGATTGACCCAACAAGTACTTCAAAAAACTTTTTAATTTTTTTACAAAAATATAGAATTTTATTGTTAATTTTATTATTAACAATTTAGGTAATTTATGACATAAGGAATCCAAATATTTTCTTTATAAAGAAAATGGGACAAATTGATTTATAATTCATAAAATGTAAAGCAGAAATTATTTATTACTGTTATAATAAACAGTGAATCAGTTATATAAAATGTAAATATGGAATTTATATTTGTGAAATATTTAAAGTATGGTTTCCAAAATGTTATTACACATTTTGTAAAACTTGATTACTATGTTTCTTTTAATTTATTAGACATAGCTGCTGTGTTGACAAAGTATTTTAAAAAATTTATGTTTGTTTGGTTTTTTAAATGGTACTTTTATCAGAGTAACTTGGCTATTGATCTTTGTGGTATCTAACATTCATAGATACATTTTACTTAACAAATTTTCAATATTAATAACTTCGTATAAAAAATATTACTTTATATTTTTGTTATTAATTTTTTCATGTAAATTCATCCTTTTATATTACATAACCAGTTCAATGGTACCTTATAGTTTTTAAGTGTTCATATTTATTTATAACAACTTTATCAATTGCCTGTTTTTTAATATATTAAAGCAAATATTGTCATTAGTAGGAACATATATTTTATTTATTTAAAGTCTATTTTTTTAAATAATAAGCAATAAATTAAATAGAGCTCAAATTTTGTCACAAAGATATTCAAGCACATAACTTACTTTGTTATTTATTCACTGTAATAAATCTATTATATTGCTAATTAAATGTTTATGTACAATGTATTGTTCCATTATAAATATAATATACATTATAAGTATAATATAGTTTATACACTGTGTCTGAGAAGTTTAATTTTTATCATTATTACTTTAATATTATTTTAGGTTAAATATAAATCGAAAATCATACAAAAATGTTTATTTTGTAATTGCTTCAAAGTACTGCATTTTTTTTAATTACCAAATTTAAATGCAATTGAGAATTTATAAGGTTAAAATGAGGGTTAATAAAAGATTAGGAATATAAGATTATTTAAAACAAATTTGTTGCTACTACATCTAAGCATTAAAAGAAATTATTAAATCAAAGACTAGTTTGAAAAAATATTAATTATTGAACTATTTTTTTCTTTTTTATATATATAATTAATATAGTTCGTCTAGTGTCCGAATAGTTTTACATTGTGAAATTTGAGCTCTATTTAATCGCAATATTTAATTATTGAATGAAAATATATAATATTAAACAGTTTTGCATGTATTATCTATTGGTATAAGTAATTAATCATATATCTCTTCGATTAGAAAAAAAATACGTTAATTGAAATTTTTATAAATAACAAATAATATTAGAAAATATGAAAAAAAAAGAATAATTAGAATGCGTACTAGTAACAATCTCGAAACAGCTACAAAAATTGATTTATTTAATTACGTTACTTTATTACCTTAGAAGTTTGGAAGCGGTTAAATTTTGACGCGCAATAATTTAGATATCTGTAGCATGATAATAAACATGTTTGTTTATAGTCGCAAATTATCTTCTGTTGTCGTTGAAATTTATTTCAAGAGATCCGTCTGTTATTGCTCTTTAAATTATAGATGGAATACTTTTTTATTTTATTTATACTTATGAAATATTTTTAAATACTTAAATGTTAAATATATTTTGAGTTTTTTAATGAACAATTTAAATAGTAAATTCAAATTCTAACTTAAGCCATTTAAGGTTGTTTCTATAACAAAATTTCTCTTAATAGAAAGTATAATAGATTAATGAAATCTTTCTACTTAAAATGATTTTAAACACAAATTTATGAAACTGTTTCGACTTAAATATACTCTATATCACGGTAGTTTTTTTTTGGTACAATGTTTTCACAAAAGTTAGGAAGATGATGAGTTTATAAACATTATATAATGAAAAACAATTGAAAAATGAGAAAACGAACGAAGATTTCTTATTTTTAGTGATTATAGATATGCACATTTAAAACCATTAAATCTTTTTTTTTTTATTGACAGCTTAAAGTACTAAAAATCAATTTCTCAAATAAAATTTTTTTCTTTGTATTAATTTATCAAATAAAATTGATTCCTTGTCTTCTTCCATTACCATCCAATTATTATATTTGGAAAATTTCAGTTTAAGCGTTGATTATTAATCGATCTAACTCATTAATTGAATTATTCAAACAAACCGATATGAATGTCGTAACGTAAATCTGTATTTAAACTTTCTTAAATTAGAAAGATTTCACTAATCCATTTCAATCCATTTTATTAAGAAGAAAAGTAGTTCAATT